>NC_051119.1:7124880-7153493 GCF_014839805.1 Manduca sexta
GCAATCGAAGTTAATAGAATGGTTTCGACTAAGCAAATTTTTGTATGGAAATTTAACAGCGCCCCGGTGAGCGTATTTGGGACTAAATACAGTAGCGTGAAAATTCCGCACGTAAACTTCTAAATGTAACGGTTAACTTAATATGTATAGGAATCGATGGTAGTAATTATTTTTTTATATATATATTATTGATAAACAACTATCGAGAATTATATAAACGTTAATTTACTCAATACAAACTCCATAAATTCTTGCTATGGGTACCGATTAAGTATTTAAATTTGTATGTGTTGATAATGTTAAGCTCTCGATTCCTATTCAGCATTCATTGTATTTACTTGCTACACCCAGTTAAAGTTATGTAATTTTGATAAATAAATTACCGTAAAAGATTTTGTTTTGATGTCTTATACTATTTTATTTTTTAAAACTCGGATGGTACAATGCGATGTTGTTACAAAACTAAACGGATTATAGATAGGTTTACAGGTGGGTCTATGCCTCAAGTAAAATCTAGGGCCTTATTCTCTATGACAGTGTAAACTAGTAACACGGCTGTGTTATCTTCGCGAAATAAGCGTGGAATGGTATTCCGTCCAATTTCTGTTGTCTTGAACGTGACGCAGTGCGTTACGTACTTGCTAGTCACTATCCAAATATGTGTGGCATAGTGAATAGTATAGATCGCTTCGAATAGGTCGATTTAGAAATGTTTGGGAGAGGCCCATGTTCAGCAGTGGACATCCTGCGGCTGATGACGATGATGATATAGAATAAAGCCTCAGGTTAGTAAATGCAGGAATATTTATTAATTACACAGTTTTTTATATTTACTTTTTCAGATGTGGAGCGTTTGCTTGAAAAACAAAGGCCTATAAAGCTTCAATGTGGTACTGACAAAAGATACCTATATGATGCTACAATAGGTTAGTATAAATTATATTAAATAAACTATTTACGGTAGGTATAGTCAATTATTATTCCTAAGAGGGTCATACCGCCATTTCAATTCTCGATCACAATCCTTTTTTTTTATCTATCTCAAATATGGACCAATTATAAGAATATATAAGAATTATTTTGATTTTTTTTATTCTCGGAACCGGATTGGAGATTGCGATTCAGATTGTTTATGAAAATGGCTGTAAGTGGCAAACTGCAAAGACTAAGAGTAGGTTTTATGTAGAATCCTCCATTGTTAATGACGTTTTTGCTTCTGTCACAGGCTCAAATTTAGTGTTTTTTTTTTGCAGGTGATACAACAACTTTCTTACAAACCCTGAAGGAAGCTACGAAAAGCTATAAGGAACATTGTATTGTATATTAAAATAACACTATAAGCGAACATTTGAATTGCTATACCGAGGAGTATTTGGATTATCCAGGTAGATCAGGCTGTCAAAAATTGCTTAGCAAAAATAGACTTTGTTTAATGCATAATAAAGTTACCCTGAAAGGGTTGCCTGCAGCCGCTTATCTGTTGACAGTCAAGTGACGTATGAACGACGTAAGGCTATTTTTTTTAAAGTATATCGGTAATGGCGTCTAATAAAATTAGGTATGAACATTAGCTCGAAATTAATGTATATCGATAAAGACTAACCCCTATAATCATAAACTTTCTTATCTAAGGACGGAGTATTGTTGTGATAACAAGTTTGTTTCTCAGACAGCTTGCTGTTTGTTCAGCTTTATTTATCTGACAGCCAACTAGATTAAATCACAATCACAACCGCTTTACGTCTACGTACTGCGAAGGCTGGCATGCCGTCAGCACTGAGAAACAGACTTATCACAGCAATGCTCCTTAGATAAATAATGTCTATGAATTAGGGGGTAAATGTATGAGTTACAAAGTAGGTAATGTATTTCGAGTGTCTTCATGTATATTCATTTAGGGGTTGACTGCACCAAGGACAGTGTTCAAGACTAAGTATGGTCTTATCAAAAAAAGTATTATTATTAGAGAACTTTAATCAGTGATTAAATGAATCAAAATTTTGTATTTTCCGCTTCATTGGCTTAATGGAATGAAAGTACTGATTGTTATTGATGAGTGTGAAAATGAACAGGGTAATAAAATCAGTATATTCGCTAATATTGTAATAGAACAATGTTTGTAAGAAAAGTCAAATGATTATGGTGCTAATAAATTGATTTTTATTTTTTTATGTACTTATAAATATTTATTTATCTTAGCAACGGTATATTTTTCGTTCCCAATCTCTTACAAAAGAATTGAGAATAAACCCCATACATAACAAAAAAAATACTTAAGCTTGCTATTGAATGATGTCTACCCGTATCGTCTAAAAATAAATGAGGGGAATACAAATAAAACAGGAAACATTTTAATAAAAAACGAAAAAATAAGCTCTATTTAAAATTGTAAATATATTGGGGCTTCGATCCGTTCAGCGCTTCAAGCTATCGACAAAAAGCAAAATTTGCTTCATTACATTTATTTGAACCCAGCACGTTCGCCGCGCGTGGTGTTTTTGACATTTCACAGCTCAATAACGTTTGACAAGCTAGTTTGACAGCTGTCAAAAACACCGTCTGTCATTTGTCAAGTCGGACAGTGGCTAGTCTTTCCGGCCGGTGAGTAAGTGCTCTCTGAGTGTGCATATTTCTCGCTCGATGTTCTCTCTCGCCGCTACTTCAAAGCATTCGAACTCAGGCGTGTGGTATAGTTTTGGTATTTGGGTGAATTGGTTTAAAACCTGAAAAAAGAAAAAAATATTGTTTGAACTTATTATCTATTATCTCGCGGAAAAACGTTTGAAGTCGATTGCTTGACGTCAATTCTAAAAGGCAACAAAAATACTTTGGTGTCTGTTGTTACTGCAAGTAGACTACTGTCTACCATTAGGTAATATTATTCCCAGTGCCGTAACTAAAGCAGTGCTAGCAATGCCCAAGCGCAGGTTGCAAACCCTGGGGGGCACAGAATGACCAGACCAGAACTGAGTTTTAGGTCAACCATGGAGCAGTTATAGGAGGCTAATTATGCCACAGCTTATTAGGGAATGGAGGGGTTAAGGAGGGCCTAATACGACAGCCTATATCAAGTATGGAATACTTTGACATCTCACCTTAATCCTTAGCTCTACGTAATTATCGTTTGTGAGCTTCGAGTACTCAGCTCTCACGAGTTTGGCATGTGCGTCATACTCCTCGCGCGAGGCGGCCATGACTGCCAGTTCCAGGTCCCCGAAGAGTTGCAGGTCGCGGAGTGGCGCCGGTGAGCCCAAAACAGCGTTGCATCCACACGACCCGCACCAGGCCTCGTCGTCGGTGAGGAGTGCCAGTACGTAGGAGATTAGGTCTTGCTGAAATAACATGAATCATTTATTTTTGACCCGATCCAATTCGAATCGAAGAATCAGCGCGGTTGTTGTACTTGTATCATGTATGCATTATAACAACGGCACTGAGGCAGACAATCAATATATACAGGGTCATTTTGATATTGCGTTACTAAATGAAACCACATACTAGTCTTCACCTTTGCTGACATTGTGCCAAAAATTATCAATTTTTACGAAAAATCCTGGTTTTAGTTTTCTGATTATTTGGTCGATATATCGCGTGTGCGTGGGTGTATTTCTTACAGAAAGTATGATGTTGCCACTGCAATGAATTCTCTTAGAGTAGTAGTAGTGGCTTTAGGGCGCGTAAAATTAACATTACTCTTTATTAATATTTATTTAACGTTGAGTTGTAGCTGTTCTGATTCAAAGCTTAAAATTATTAGTATTTCTTACAGATTGCGGATGTAAGCTGAGCAGCTCTGCTAATAACTTCGCAGCGAGTTCAGAGGGCGTATGACGTAATACTATGGCTAGTTTGAAAGCGGCCGGCTGAATGACGTCATCTATGCCTTTCATCAACAGGTTCTGCCATACCCCCGCCTGGAAATTGTGAAAAGTAGGGTTTTTTGTGAGTGCTACAAACTATAGAATCCATAGGAAAACGTACTAAATCTATCGGCATATTTAGAAATTACAATTGAATAGTTTATTTCGATGTTTAACATTCGCGTTAACATAGGAAATCATGAAAAATAAATACACCAAAAACTATGTCATAACCTTTCTATAACATCCTTGAAAAAATGTATTCTATCGACTCCACTTTAAAATGGAATTAGGGTAGGTGAAAAGATTGAAGCTCAGGAAATAAGCAAATTACTGACGGCTTACATCTAACTAAAAAACATTTTATTACACGTTAAAATTTACATCGGCTTAACAATATTCATTTAGGTTACGACCTTGTAAAAGAACAAGCTATTTTTAAGACAAAAATTTGCATGATCGTTAGACTGATCATGCGTGCTTGTCAAGCGTGATGTACCGTGTGTAATCACCTTAGATAATCGCATTATGAGCCGCAGAGATGAGCACTCGGGCGGAACAAAGGTGAAATCTAAAATAGATTATGGGAAAGTGTTTTTTCTAGTTTAGAGAAATTTCTTGGTATATTGTGTGAATGGTTTAATTATCTGTTACTGTAATTGTAAGTATGTAAACTCTCTCCATGACAAAAAAATAAGGTATATCAACCTTTGATCAGGGATCCAACTCTGATAGCATAAACATAAACCTAATTGATTTTGCGATGTTATCTACTAACAAATACCATTGTAACTCTTAAAATATTTTAAAATAAAAAAAATAAACTAACGGACTGTGGGCCAAATCCGGACACCCAATAGAGCTTTTGAGGACTTCTTAGAGAAATTTCTAAGAATATTAATAAATTTTGATTCAGAGGGTTACATTACGGTGAGATCAATATTAAATGTTTGTTAAATAATATTTTGCAGTAATTTAATTTTAAATCCAAGGAATGATTTTTGCGTGATACAGAGCAACAAACGATCACTATCCCTTATTTCGAGCCATCGTGAAAATAGACCAATCAGAACAAAGTTGTTTATATGTACAGATGACTTGAGATTAGTTATTATAGCCATCGTGAAAATAAACAAATGAGGAGAAAGTTTTTTTTAATGTACAAATGACTTTGGATTAGTTAATTCGAATTCGGATCGAAAATTGGGATCGCTTGTAAATGCCTGGATTACCTGGTAAGCGACACAGTTCCTGAGCGAGTGCCACATGCTGTCAGGCGGCGAGGCGTCGACTATCTGCTTCCAGGCGTCGTCGGCAGCGGGCGCGACGAGCGTGTTACACGCCGCTCGCCACACCCGCGCCGCCGAGCAGCCTTGCCGCTCCCCGGCAGGCACTATACAATACGTTATATGCGAATGAATCCCTCCAAGCCGAAACTTTGGCGGCCAATCTCAACGGTTATCAGCCAGGTAAGATTATAGTGCATAAGCGTGTGCGCCAGTTGGTGAACTCAGGTCATATAGGTCAGGCGTAGTTGTATTATTTAAGTGTACGAGTACTATCGCCATGAGTTTCTGGCTTCGAATTCCGGGTCGAGCCAAAATTTAATTTGACTGCGTTTTTTCATTCTGAGAAATTAGTCAGTCGCAGCTCGGAGTCAGGTATATGGCGGTGTAATGCCTTAGAAAGCACATAAATCCGTTGGCAGAACCAACTGATTTCTCTTTGGTCATGTCGATTTGCCGTCTCATCGGACTATGAGAGTGAAGGAACAGAGAGTGCACCTGTGTATTGCGCACACACTTGTGCACTATAATATATCCTGCGTACCTGGCTGATCTCCATTGACATTGGCAACCGTGGCCGAAATTCAGCCATTTTATTCATTTATTCAAGGCTATGGAAATGAAACTATCGACCCAAGCTCTCCCGTGGGAATGTTTATGAAATTAGCGCGTAAGCAGTCAAGGTTATTAAGTAATTCATTTATTTCGTAGCGTAGCATTACGTGCGTACGTACGCCTATACGGTAACAAACTTTTAGGTAAATTCATACTCCATTCTAGTTGAATTTAGTTAGATTTTAATTAAATGTAAATAATTTTAGATCTCCAGTGTCCATACCAGCCTTCGATTTATAGAAGTAGGTAAGTCAAATACTGATAAAACAGCTCGAATTACGACCTTCTTTATACAACTTATAAATTATAATAAAAAAATGAACAGCACGATTAATTTCTGCTTTTATGGCGCCAGGTTGAGTAAAGGTCACGAAGACGTCTACATTTACAAGACATTTTGTAAATCGGAATTTGTTCTGGTAAGTAAAATTTAAATAATATTTAAATTATTGATTGTCTGCAATCACTCACATAAAGCTTACCTCCCATGTCGGGCTCCTTCCACCAGTTTATCGCCAGCTTGCTGGTTTATGGGCCCCCTTCTGAAATACCAGTCTAATTTCAGATTTGCTAATATCACTCAGTCAAAAAACCAAGGCCAATAAAAAAAACACTCTTTCAAGAAAACTGTTACTAATTCTAAAACCAATTTATTACTTAGTGGCTATGCTAGCGGCTTCGCCCGCGTGTTAAGTATTTTCGGGATAAAAATTAGCCTATAGCACTCAGAAATACTTTACTGGTGGTAGGCCTTTCATATGTGAGAGTCCGCCTGGGTAGGTACCACCGCAATGTCTATTTCTGCCGCTAAGCAACAGTGTGTTGTCATTGTTGTGTTCCGCTTTGAAGGACATTGTAGCCAGTGTAACTACTGGATATAATGAGATTGAACATCTCACGTCTCAGAATGGCGAGCGCAGTGGAATACCAAACAATATTTTATATTTCAAAGTGTTGGATGGTGGTTCTACTGTTTATGGGCGGTCGTATCGCTAACCATCAGGCGAACGGCAAGCTCGTCTCATCATTGAAAGCAATAAAAAAAGTAATATAGCTTTCCTATGAGCGATAGACCAATTTAACCGATGAACATAGTCCCGAGCAGTGGCCAAAGGTCCGTATAATCCGATTCCTGTCGGCTTCCCTTCATTAAAATCTAATAATTATCATTAGAACGATTTGGAGATCGCATACCAATGTTGCGGCGGGTTGCCTTTCGGCAAATTTTACCTTTCGCCCCTGATCCTGAGTATACAGCAATTTTTTTTGCCGTTGAATGACGAGACGAGCCTGCCACTTGCCTGATGGTAAGTGATACGACCGCCATAAACAGTAGCAATTTCATACAGAGCGATTGTTATACTATCGTTCGAGTAATATGAAGTTTAGTACGCGGGTGCGATAGGTCTCATCACGGCGGCCAAAAATAAGTTAAGTATTTTAAAAAATATATAAAGGTATGCTCTGAATGGAATTCACCCTTAAAATACAGCTTACCGAGATTATCTATATATATTGATATATCAGGTAATAGTTTCGCCTTTCATATCTACATTTAACTAATTACCACGGTGTAATAATCCACTTACTACTACTAAGTACTCCACCACTTTCTCCAAACAAGGATAAAACCCATCATAGAGAGTAATTTAGTTTAATTTCAATTAGGGCATAGGTTTAAGGAAGACAATCTAGTGTTAGTGTAATTTAGTGTTTAAGTATTGTTAATAATGATTGTTTATTGTATAATGCCTTTTCTTAAATAAAAAAATAAGTCATCCACTGTTACGAGTTGTTATTTTTTTGCTGGATCCGCTAATTGCTAGTGTTTTGATAGCAAAAAGTTGGCAACGACCAAGAGCGCCACTTAACGACGCGTAATCATGTTTAGGCAGGAGAGTCGCATGAATATCTAATTACAAAATAAGTATAGGTACCTAGGAATTACGTATTAAGGAATGCTTTTAATATTTTAAGCCAGTTATAATCAACTTAATTGGTAGATACCCACTCACTTACTTATTGTTAAATTTACTAGAAAAAACAACGCAAAAACAATAGGTAGGTACCTACACTCCCAGCTTTAGGAAAATGAGTTTTCGAGACTACATTTACGCAACTGCGTTTATTTTTGAGACAAGCGGTTCAAGACATAATAATCATTTATGAATACGTAAAAATATAAATTTATCGCACTATTATGCTAATGATGTGAAAATTACTTTTTTTATATGTTAATTACACTGAATTAAATACTCGAGTCAAATTTGTGTTATTAAATTATACAGTTAACGAATTTAATGTATTTGCAAAATTTCGAGTTCTTGCAGAAATTTTCTATACTTATACAATATTGATATCTACTTTATTACCTAGGCAAAGAGCATTACAATACTACGGACATTACCTAGGTATCGATTGAATTTGGTAACTAAAGCTACGTCAGTAGGGTCTTAGTACATTGGTTAATAAATTTACTTTATTTTGGTTTAAAGCATGCATACAACACTTTTGTCTGTGTTATTAGTTTTAAGTCCCGAGATTTTTATTTAATGAGGCCGTAACCTTGTAATTTATACTCGTTTTTAACCAAACATAGACTTATATAAAAGTAGGCTTAACAAATTCCACCCCTATTTCTGAAATTACTGTCACCGTAACCTACAAAAAGGCATAGTATTGAGCTTATTTACCTTTTAATTTTACTATTAAACACTACTCTACGCATTGTAAACAATGAATCACCTTTTTACAACAATCTATCCATAAACAAGCACAAACTAATAATGTTGCCAAACAATAAAAAGTAAAAACTCACGATTTCAAATGTCCAATATTTTGTTCGATGGCGTCGGTTCTAAGTGGGCTCACGTGACGTGCGTTGCGTAGTGTCATGGCGATTCGGTGGGGACGGATAGTGAAGTGATCCTATCGATTATGAAATGTCAATGATCCAGTATCGATAACGTCAATATATTACGCAGTTCCCTTAAAACTTTCAAAAATACTAAATTGTATGTGATAATATTTTGATGACACTGTGGTGAATGGGATGATAAATTCTCGTTTTTGAAGTCAATTCTTTATTTTTATAGTAGTTCATACGCAGTATAATTATTGATTATAATATTTTTCTAATCATACATTATGTATCAGTCTAAAAAAATATCATATCATACCTATCATACTGCTTTGTTTAGACAGCAGGTACTTGACGGGCTAATAAAATGCTTGTATTTTTATTTCTTTTTTAATTTAGCATAATTGTAATGGTTCAATTTAAAAATGATGATGAACTGCTTTAATATACATAAAATACCGTAGAATAAATTTATTACAGCCCCGCATCTTTATGATATAATAAGAATATTGTTAAATTTACTAGAAATTGCAATATCGATAAGTACTATATTATTTTCATTCACATTCCTACACAGGGGTAGCACTCAGATGCTTGAGCCGAGGTAGGCGCATGCGTGAAGACTGGAGAAGGGTGAAAACATATTGTATGCTATATTGACATAGTTCGACCTTATTATTAATGACGTAGAATTCATTATGGATAATCTAATTCAAATGTGATAAAGCTGCCAGGGAATTTTAAGTCTTAATTTTTAGTAGCTACAACGTATTTTTACATGTGTAATTTATTGTGACTCATCAAAATCGGTCAACCCTGAACTTGAAGCGGCGCGGCGCGGCGTCAACATTCAACGTCATTTTGAACCGACTTTAAAAAAGGAGGAGGTTCTCAATTCTATTGTAGTTTTTATGTTTGTTACCTCAGAACTTTTGACTGGGTGAACCGATTTTGACGATTATTTTTTTATTTGAAAGCTGGTGCTTCTCGTGTGGTCCCATATAAATTTCATTATTGTTGGGTGCTTGTTTTCGGCGATACATCAGAAAACTCCTAAAATTATGGCGTCAACTATGATGTCGACGTATACTTACTGATTTTTACTAAAACGAAAGAGCAAAAAATAAAAACATTTAACAAAAAATTGTACCGTCTTCAAAAACCACTAACAACCATAAAATAATTTTAACATTACCTTTATACCGGTTACTAATTTTGGAATCAATGACTAACAAAAATAAAACATTACTTAAAATTGCTAGTTAAGCTAAAATAAATACATAAACAAATGTACGAAAACAATATATTTAATAATTAGTTATTGACCAATAAATCAATGAGATTAACTTCAGTGATGGCTACAAAACGCAAATTAATAATAACAACCCAAAGATTTAAAAAAACATTAATTAACATATACTTAAATATTATATTAAACAATCTTCTCACTCAGTAGTAGAGGAGGACCGTGGCTAGCTGTGGGACAGTATATTATAATACAGGGCTGATATGTGAATTCTCTTTATTTAAAGTTTTTTTTTTATTTACATATATATTTTAAAAAAACATGAATATAAAAATATAAAAAAATGAATGACCCTCCGATGGCGAAGCTCAAGGATACAGGGCTGATATTGTTATTATTATAAATCTTCTTACACACCTCCGCCTACATGCCTGCTGAGTGTATGCAAGGCTTTAATTAGGAGCATATTAAGAAAAGTCGCCATGCTGAGCTCGCACCACGCACCCTTGTTAACTGGTGAAACAGGAACAGGCGGGCTAAAAATAAATTGTGTTATTAATAAAGACAACTAACACTTTTTCGTCCTGTAGGTCTGAATTATGCCGGCGCCACACATAGCAAATTGAACACTTATTTGAACACTTGTTTGAACTCATCTGTGGCACGGGTTATTTGCGTATTTGTGCAAAGTTCGTTTAAATGTTTGCGTATTTGGCATTCGGTATCGGTTTTTCGAACACACATCAAAGCGTTTAAAGTTATCGAGTTGCTTGAAGGAGAACCGATTATATGGAAAACAAAAAGTAAAAGCCATAAAAATTGAAATTTGGTCAGTATCTGTAACTGTGTTCCAAAGTGTGGCAAAGTCTTTATTCAAATATTTGTCTGTGTGTGGCACCGGCATTATAAATAGTTACCTAAAGGAATACTTCAATATCATACTCTATAACCTCATCTTTGAAAGAAGAACCTTTTATTTAAAAACGAAGGTTTTGGATTTCATTGAATTAATTAGGTAGGTATATTTACAGGTATAAAGACTTTGTTAAACCTAATTAGGCTCAGTGCAGAGCTGTCCACTTGTTATCGAAAACTGTTCAGTAGGAATATTATTTTTTATACGGACACTCTAATGTACCCACATGACACTTGATGGTAAGTAGGGCTCAGATAGTCTCAGTTGACACAATTACGCCGGCCTTTTAACCGGATATACACAGGCTGATCCCAGAACGCGACCCACTTGGACAACAATGGTTTTACACCTTTCGTGCGGTCGCTAACCGCGCGGATAAATATACGACTACCAGCTAATGTGGTCTAGGTAACCTCTTGAAAGGGTTTGCGCCATGCATTAGTTTCCTTACAATCTATATTCAATCCGAAAGAGGTCTTCCCACACTTCGAATCTGTTCTCGAAGAGTTTCTTGCCCAGCGTGAACTCCTTGCCTATGCGCAGGTAGGTTCTGTTGTTCATATTCATGGCGGGCCATGACAAAGGGCTTCGTTTCGCATACTGGTCCATGAAGACTAAATTAGGTTTCCTGAAAATAAAATCATGTAAGCATTACGAATATTGCTATATTTTTTTTATACAAAAGTAGACAGTTTCTATTACCTATTGGGGCAGGTACGGATTTAGAGGGGAGATGGCGGAAGCAAAAAAAGGTTACTCAATTCAAGGAAAGGCACCAGCGAAGCATATGTAAGCGCAAGGCTTTTTTTGGGGTGAGCAAAGGCCTTTCAAGTCTGGGTATAGCACACCTTTGTCACTCCTACCTATGGCCATGTTTATAGCGGAACGAAATAGATTACAAATTCAAATTCATATTGGAAATTACAACCTCTGGGATTACTTTGTAATTTTTTGGTTTATTTTCCTCCCAAAACTATGGTTTCGACTTTCGAGTGACAATCTCTTGGAAGCTGGGTCGCTCTCTATATTCACATTTTAAGGCAGTAGTACCTAGCCTTTTCAATATTGTTACTCTAATTCTCTACGTGGAAAATTAATTTTACCCCGCCTTCAAAATGTTATCAAAACAAACAATAGAAGCAAATGCAAACATCTCTATTAATCATAAATTGCACAACAGCCTTACAATTTGTCAGCTCTGTTATTTTTTTTTATTTTACTATCCTATAATTAGGTTATTTGTTACCCCCGTGAAATAGGTGATTTACCCCCGCGGGGGTTATTACCCCCAGGTTAAGAACCCAGGTCCTAAGGTCTTCTAATAAAGCGCACTTACCCAGTGTTAGCAAAGTTGTACCACATTGTGGTCATTTTGTCCACCATTTTGGAATCTTCGCTGTCTGATACTGTAATAGCAGGAAAGCTACTTAACGAGAATAAGTAGATAAGTTCGTCGTAGTGAGCCACTCCTGTAGAAAAAGTTTATTTTTAATATAGGTCAAAAAAAATTAAGCCGTTATGTTCATTATCATCATCCACATGATCCCTACTGCTTAATATATAATTCCAAGTATTTTAAACCCACTGCTGGGCACGGGTCTCCTCTACTACTGAGATAGTTTAGAACTACCACAATGGCCAACTGCGGGTAGACTTCACAGTTCACATACCTTTGAAATTCTTATGAAGAATTCTTAGTTTTCCTTTAACGAAGCAAGCAATAATTGATAAACAATACACATAATTAAAAAGACATAGGTATGTGCCCCGGATTTTGACCATGCGGCCCATTATTTCGGTAGCCTGTGCCATTCCTTACTAGGAATTTAGTCTATCACGTAGGTACTCCACTGAATATAAACCTTTCCCAAAGATTTCCAGAACAATCACTTGCAAGCGACGCTGCGACTTCTACCAGGTTGTCTATCCACATTGTAAAAATGCTTCAGTTTAGTAGCTTATTATTAATATAAATGGAAATGTTTAAATGTTTGTTAGAAGTAAACGCAGAAGGTGTGAAACGAATAGATAAATTTTAATTTAGGCAATTTGTAACGGAAAAGACTATTTAATCAGGCGGAACCGCAAATAACGTCTAGTATTAGTCTAAAAATTTTAATGAAGGTAGGTACATGGAATACGTCACTTTAGGATACTATCAGTCTCATAAAAATTTCGCAAAACTATGCTTAGTTAAAACACAAAATTATACGATCAGCTGTAAGTCAAAACCCGCCATCTTGCCTCTTAATTAGGAACCGGTGATGTTTTTGACAGCTATATTTAAGCAATTCTTAACCACCTTTTAACATCAAAACAAATTTATAAGTAAGACTGTAAAAGTGTAAAGACGACCAAAGCTTCATAAATACAATATGTACTCACCCATAGGTTTCTTCGTGACAGGGTCTTCGTAATGGCTGTGGTTGCCGATGTAGTCGAATAGGTAGTAGTAGACCGGTTGTGGAGAGTGCAAGCACATGAGTACAGCCATCCTGTATATAGTTTTATTTAATTGTGGGAGACAGCATGATTGCTAACGATGGTAGCAAGATTGCAGATTCCGTTTCGTAGCACGTCTAGTGAGCTTCGAATTTGGGAAACAACACGACAAGACTGTCGCTTTATTGGTTGAGAGACTGAGTGACGCATTGGTTTCTCTATCATACATGTAATATTAGAGCAATAAAACAAAACTTGTAATTAAAACACACAGTTTCTTTTGGACAGGGACGCTCAAGTGACAGCTTCACTTTACAGAAGTTATGCCTTGTGGTTTATAATAAAAATGTTCACCATAGACACAACAGATGGCGTTATTAATTATTTTGGTACAGATCTAACACCCGCACTTACCAAAATAATATGGGCACACAACAATTAATAGTTTCTCAAAAAAATATTAAACATTTTTTTACATTCTGTATACCTAACAACTGCATAAAATAATAATGCTTAGTGTTACCCAATCCCTTTGTAAAAGGTCCGCTGGCATTTCAGCAGTTTCTAAATACTTAAGTTCTACAAACTTTTTAGTAACACATTCTTTACAAAAATGGTAGCGGACATCTATATGTTTGGTTCTTTTATTGAAGCAATTATTTGAGGTCAACTTAATTGCACCCTGATTATCATTAAATAAATTAATGGTGTATGACTCAACAGTTATTTCTTTTAACAAATTAATCAAATAAATTGCTTCCCTGCAAGCATCAGTTATGCCCATGTATTCAGCTTCTGTACTTGAGAGGGCAACTGTTTTTTGTTTCTTTGCCTCCCATGAAACTACACTACCTGCTAACATAAAACATAAACCTGTATAAGACCTTCTGTCTATAACATTATTCCCCAATCTGCATCTACAAACCCTTCTAAATTTGACTTACCATATTTAGTATATTTTAATCCAAAATGTTTAGTTTTCTTAAGATATTTCAAAATTCGTTTTGCATATGCCCAAGTTTCAAGATTATAGCAATTATTAAATTGACTCAGAAAACTAACTGAATATGCAATGTCAGGTCTAGTCAACACTGCTAAATACATTAGCCCACCAATCAGTTGCTGATAGGGTATACACTTTTCACAATTGTTATTAAAGTTAATATTTAATTTAGTCTCTAAAGGTGTGTCAGCTACTTTACAATTTGCCATATTAAATTTATTTAATAACTGATTAATATAATTTTCTTGGCTTAATGTAACTGTGCCTTTAACTTTATCAATATTAACAGTCATTCCTAAACAATTTTTAACCTGACCTAAATCTTTTATTTTGAACTTTGAAGCCAATACCTTTTTTAAATTATTACATTCACTAATATCATTTGTAAACACAAAAAAGTCATCTACATACAAGGTTACTATTGTCTTTTTATGATTGTTATTTTTTGTGTACAAACATGGTTCTAATTTAGATCGCTTATAACCAAGGCTAACTAGATAATCATCCACTTTCCTATACCAGGCCCTTGAGGACTGCTTAAGACCATATATAGCTCGGTTCAATTTAACTACCTTTTTATTACAGTTATCTTTAGATTCTAGCAAACATTCAGGTGCTTCCATATAGATTGTTTCCTCAAGGTCCCCATTTAGGAATGCTGTAGTGACATCAAGGTGCATAACTTCTAACCCAAGTTTCACAGATAATGCAAACAATAACCTTAAGGTTGAATGCCTAACCACAGGTGAAAAAGTTTCTACATAGTCTACATTTTGCTTCTGCATATAGCCTTTGGCTACCAAACGAGCACGGTATCTAATGTTATTATCATTGTCTAGTTTTTTACGTAGCACCCACTTACACTTCACTACAGTTTCACCATTCTTTGGCTTATCCACTAGCTCCCATGCATTGCTGTCCTCAAAAGACTGAAGTTCCTCCTTGACTGCCAATAGCCAATTTTCCTTTTCTGCTCCCTGTAATGCTTCTTCTAGGGATAGTCCATTTGCATCATCAAATGCTTCCTCAGATATACACATATTAGTCATCCGATACCGCTCTGGCTTCCTCTTGGTTCGGATGGGTCTTACCCGCTTCTCAGGTAAGTCATAACCATCTTCATGTTCACTAGGAACATAAGGGTCATCTGGGTAATCTGATGGTTTACATACTGTATCACCTCCAATCACATCTTCTGAACTTGATGTGTCCTTGTCAGATATCTCCCGCACTGAAGATGAATTTTCTATATTTTCAATAATCGGTAAGCTAACATCAAGATTCTTTTCTTCTTCCATGACAATAACATCCCTGCTTATTATCACACGTTTTGTTCTAGGGTTGAATATTCGATAACCTTTGATGTCATCTGGATAGCCCACAAGTATGTGCTTTTCTGATTTTCTGTCCCATTTATGGCGCCTCTCTTTAGCAACATGGGCCATGACGGTGCTACCAAATATTCTGAGGTGACTTATATCAGGCTTACAGCCAGTCCAGACTTCATAAGGAGTTCTTTCATTTAACGCAGGAAGCACAGTACGATTTTGTAAGTAAACAGCAGTATTAGTGGCTTCTGCCCAGAACTCTTTATCCATATCTGCATCGAATAGCAAACACCTGGCTTTCTCTACAATAGTACGATTATTGCGCTCTGATAAGCCATTTTGTTCAGGGGTATATGGGGTAGTTCTTTGATGAATTATACCCTCCTCTTTGAGAAATGAATCAAATTCCTTATTACAGTACTCACATCCATTGTCACTTCTTAGAATCTTTATTTTCTTATTACTTTGTTTTTCAACTTTAGCTTTAAATTCTTTGAAACATCTTAAAGCTTCATTTCTGTGTTTAATGAAATAAACAAACAACATACGACTATAGTCATCAACAAATAGTATAAAGTATCTGGAACCAGCAAGTGATTCATGCTCCATAGGTCCACAAATATCAGTATGGACTAAATGAAGCAATTCTTTGCTTCTTGAACCTTCATTTCCAAATGGTAAACGACACTGTTTGCCTTCACAACAGATTGTACATGTTGCCTTACCAAAATCTACCTTTTCTTGAAGATTCATACCTTCGACAGCTATTTTCATCTTACTAAGATATTTGTCATTAAGATGGCCTAATCTGCGATGCCATATATTACTTGACGCTGACAAATTTGCTGCTAAATTTTCAGGCACTTTTAATTTGTATACACCATTATTCAACATAGCTGTAGCGACCAGTTCGCCTTTTTTGTTGAAGACTTCACAACCATTCTTGGTAAATTTTACTGTATTACCGGTCTTTATTAACTGGCTCACTGACAGTAAGTTAGTAGTCAAACCTGGAGCACACAATACGTTCTTGACTGTAACTTCAAATTCACATTGATCAGTCTTTGTAACAATAGTCACATCGCCGGTACACAATACTTGCAATCTCTCACTGTTAGCGATACAAATGTCCTTTATCTTATGATACTTTGCATTCTCTACCCACTCTTCATTCGCCGTCAAATGCATACTTGCTCCTGAGTCAATATACCAGTCATATTTATTAAACTGAGCACTTAAAAACACTGTACTGAATACGTTACTGGGTTTGCGTTGCATTTCTTTTAGATATGTTGATGTTAACATTATTTGGACACTGATTCTTATAATGTCCTGGTTCTTTGCAACGGTAACATTTGACGTGACTCTTGGCGCCAACATTGACGTTTGGTTGCGATTGAGTTCTTTGCGCGGTGGCCATAGGTAATTTATTTTTCTTATGTTGCCATTTCTGCGTTCTACTTGCGAATGCACTGCTAACCTCGTTAGATTGGTTACTTCCACTCACTTCCGTTTCCATGTCCATGAGCTTGGTTCTAATGGCGTCCGTTGTAATTTGTATGCCGGAATGCTCGATCGCCATTATCATCGGCTTAAAATTCTCTGTCAATCCAGCCAACAACAGGCAACCGATCCACTCATCACTGATATTAAAACCTGTCCCACTCAGTTTCTGCCCCGTTTCGACTATTTGCGTTACGTACGACTGCATCGAGACACAATTTTCCAAACGAATTGAGATTAAATTACGCAAAAGTGATATTCTTCGTGTAAATCCCGAGTCATCAAATAATGTCTTTAGCTTGTTCCATAGTTCCAAAGTAGTTTTAACTTCTTTTATATGGACATATAACGCAGTATCTATAGTCATCACTAACTTTGCCTTAGTTCTCGCGTCATCTGCGGCTTCTATCTTTTCCCGGTTTCTGGTTTAATGCAGTGCAGCATATCTTCCAGGACTAGAAAATTTTCCGCGGCGAACAGCCATTCGTTGTAGTTTTCCCGGCCTTTTAACTTGGGAACATTTACAATATAATTCAATGCCATTCTTGCAACTATTACTGTACAAAGTAACTAATAACATTTAACTATTATTGTATCAATGTTTCACCACTTTTTAACTGAGAAACACAACTACTTAAAAGACAAACTAAGGATTCTGGGTCTGGGCCCATAACCTGTAATATTAGAGCAATAAAACAAAACTTGTAATTAAAACACACAGTTTCTTTTGGACAGGGACGCTCAAGTGACAGCTTCACTTTACAGAAGTTATGCCTTGTGGTTTATAATAAAAATGTTCACCATAGACACAACAGATGGCGTTATTAATTATTTTGGTACAGATCTAACAATACAAACATCAAAATTAAATGACATCCGACGTGACTTATAAGTCGCGTTGTTTAGAAAATTTTAAGGGGGCTGGTCTTACGATTATTCCCTAAACACATCAATAAACACTTTAATTTCCAGTTACAGGCGTCCAGTTGTCAGGATAAATGGGCGCTGTCCAGTATTCAAATAGAGCTACATTGTTTTGAGGGATTGTAAAAATTTTGGTGGGTTTCTGTAAGACATTACTATTTCTCTCTTTATCTTGGTAAAGTTTATCCAATTATGCTATAAACAAACTTACTAATTCAATACCGATAGTGAAGTCTATGCGTAAGAGACATGAAGACTGGTAACGTAAGTTGTTGACTACATTTATATTTCGAATGTTCCAAAAAAAGTAGGTACTTTATAGATTTAATAAGCGAATAATTCACATGAAGCTGATCACCAACAGTCAATTTTAAGTGCATGGTGATACTTTTTGAAAGGCCCCACAAGTTTTTTTTGAATACTCTGAATGACAAGTTGAGCTTGCCGTTCGCCTCATGGTAATTGACACGACTGCCCATATACAATAAAAACACCATCCAACATCTTGAATAAAAGTATTTTTTGGTATTTTACTGCACTCGCCATCCTGAGATATGAGTTGTTATGTCCAGTAGTCCTTTAAACCGGAACACAAAAGTGACTGAACTGCTGTTTGGCGGTAGAAATAGAAACTGCGGTTGTACCTACCCAGGCGTACTCTCACATATGAGAGACCTACCACCAATATAGTGTAGAGTGTACAGTTTACCTTACCTATGCACTGAAAATCCAGTGATGGAATCGGTGTAAAATCTGCCCAAAGCTTCAGCAAAGAATGTGTTGTTCATCAACTCTTTTTTCCTAAAGTACATCATGTTAAGCCTGTCCACTAACGTGGTGGTATCTGAAGCGTTCATATTTGAAAGCATGAACGTGGAAGCCATCGATTCCATATGTTGCTTCATCTTGTTGAATAGTGTAGCGTTGCGCATTACAGCTGAAAATATAGTATATATAATAATATCAGCCCTGTATTATATACTGTCCCACTACTGGGCACGGGCCTTCTCTACTACTGAGAGGGATTAGGCCTTAGTCCACCTCGCTGGTCTAATGCGGATTGGTAGACTTCAAACACCCTCGAAATTCCTATAAAGTAATTCTCAGGTGTGCAGGTTTCCTCACGATGTTTTCCTTTAAGTAAGCGATAATTCACAAAGGATACACACATAATTTTTTGGAAAAATCAGAGGTGTGTGCCCTTGGGATTTGAACCTGCGGACATTCGTCTCGGCAGTCCATTTCACCACCAACTAAGCTATCGCCACGTTGCTCTATTCGCAGCTGATAATAAAATATTTTTTTTCACAGAATACTCGGCAGTAAATAAAGCTAGAAAAGAAAATCAGCAAGACAATATGTAACTTAATTCATATAGAAAAATAAACCATATATTGGTAAATATAAAACTAATTTCTTGTCCTGACATCGTTAACTTTAATATGAAAACTATTAGTGGCGTCCCCAGCAGGTTTACATTTCCCTGGTCATGGTATAATCTTTACGTGCCTGACGTGTACTTGGTATAAAAATATTTCAATATAAAATAGGATGTTGGTAGGTAATATTTTGAATCAGGAGCAATAAAAGACATAGCCCCTTATTCATACACGTTATTTATCTAAGGACGGTGCATTGCTGTGATAACAAGCCTGCTTTACAGTGCTGACGGCATGGCAGCCTTCGCGGTGCGTAGATATAGGGCCGTTGTAATTGGCTAATATTTAAATACAACTAGAATCTAGTTGGCTGTCAGATAAACAAAGCTGTGTAACAGACTTGTTACCACAGTAATGTTCCGTCATTAGATAAATAATGTCTATGAATAAGGAGCCTAGACTACAAGTCATAAACAAAAAGAAATGTTTGCTGCATACTGAACGCTTTCCAAAAGAACTCGTTCCTTGTCAAGCCAATGATAAAAGGAACTGCATGCATTTTGCCTGCTCTGATAGCATCTATGGGTTCTTCAGTCAGAAACCGCTCCTGGCCGAAGTCTGATTCCACCACCGCTGACCACAGGTCACCGGGATCATAGTCGAACTCCTGCAAAAATTCAAAATGTAAATTTCTTAGCATTTCAGTAACTGCGGTTATTGAATTGTCTAGTCCTGATTGTAGTTTGTAACTCAATCAAAATTTTCAAAATGGCAAACGCTACGCTCGGTATTTGCCTTTAGGAAATATCCTACCAGCTTTTGATCCCCGGTGTAAAAAAAGAGCGTCTCCTCAAAATATAATATTGAGGACTTTCAAAAGTATACTTCTACGTTCAAATGTCGCTTAGACCATACAAAAGAAGCGAATTAGAAATGGTAATATTTTAGACTGCCTTCAATTAGCTGCAATGCCCTGGCCGTACCATATTTACAAGGGATTCCTTCAAAGTCCCACCAAGTATTTCGGAAGGTTTGGTCTTCAGACAGTCGTAGAGCCTTATATCGTTGAGGGGACATCCTACCATCCTCGCTTGCTCGTCGGTCAGCTCTTTAGGATGTGATAGGCTACGTTTCTTGTCTATTGGAGATCCGCTCATTGATATTGCTTGGTGGAAGAGATCTGAGGAGAATGTCGATAAAGTGGTTAGAAAAGTAGAAAAGCTTTTTTGATAGTAAGGAATTATTTATGAATTCTCTTGGGATATTGGAAGTGATACATTGGAAGATTATTGACAACCTGAATAAATTGATGATGATGAGATGATGGTTTGTATTCTGTAGTTTCTGACAATTGGGAATGTGACTCTGTAGGTTGTATTACTCGAAATTGTAGTAATCGTAGCACATAGTACATTATATTATATTTGTACCAAGTTAGTACATTTGACAGAAAACCAATGTGAAATAAATATATGCTGTTACTTTTCGAATGGTGTTGACGACCTTTATCCGCCCTTACTTTTGAATTGCGACCAAATGTTGGTACTATTACGAATACAAAGAATTACCTTTAGTCATACGAGACTCTACGAAACTTTCCCGCCCTCACACCCACCACTACAACTCCTGTAAGCCAGGATCAGCAGTGTCACACATTATGACACCGAGCGGTGAAGTTCGGCGAGTCTCAGGGACAACTAAAATGTCCTTTTCCGAAACGAAATTAATCAAATAGAAAGATAGGGAGGAGTTGAAAATATTAACTTCCTTCCATAGGAATGCGGGTGAAAAATCATGATCTAAGGAGGCGTTTTAACCTCAAGGATAAGGACGTTTACAACTAGATAAGCTAGTTATAAAGCACCACGAATAAATTAAAAGAAAGGGTCTTATCACATGAGCTGTTAGATTTCATTACAGAAGGCATGTCAAAAACGCCGGGAAAACCTTTAGACATGGGAGAGATCATGTGTAGCATGACGCTGGCTGCTCCGGCGCCGCTGCCGGTGATGGTGACGCGGTCGGGGTCTCCTCCAAACGTGGCGATGTTTCTCCTTATCCAGCGCAGCGCCGTCACCTGATCCTTGTACCCGTTGTTTCCTGGAGCGAGTTTCGTGCCCAGTGCCAGGAATCCTGTATTTGATAAGGTAATTATATCATACATGTATACCTTGACTGGAGTCGTTAACGATTGTAAAAAGGCATTTTGTCTACCGCCTTTAGAAAATAAAAACTCCGCCATGTTGCGGTAAAAAAATAACAAATTTCTTGTATGATGTTAACTTTAAAATGAAAAAGCGAGAGGCACCAATACAGGTCTTCTCTTTTGCTTGTAATAGGCTATAATAATGATAATTATCAGGTTGTCGTGGAAACAAAATTTCTTAAAATACTTATTGTAGTGTGTTTTATCGACAACATTGCAATAGAAGAAGATTGGACCAACCATTTAAATATTTTATCAATAATACACTAAGTGACAAAGCAGTTTAATTATGTCATAATTTTTCCTGCAACCTCTAATCGTCATTTTCTTGCAGATCATTGCCCTTTTTGGATATAACTACCAATAGCATTAATATTACTTTGCAACCATAATAAAGTGTATTTAAATTAACCAACTACACATGTCAAAATAGTTAAAAGAATTCACAGAAACGTAGTCATAACAGATTGGTCTGTAAATCTTTAGTTATTATGTTCCAAAGACTAAAGTAACAGACATCAAAATCTATGATTCGTTCATAGAAAGACTTACCCAAAATTCCAAGTCTATAGTTCATGGTGACGAGCACGACATCCTGATCAAGCAGGTAGTGAGGGCCGGCGTGCTCACTTCGACCGCTCAAGGAGTGGAGACCACCGCCGTGGATGTAAACAATCACTGGTCGCAGCGTCGCACTGAATTGGATGGTAATGTTTAATTTATACTGTTACTTGCTAGGGTTCTAAAGATACAATGAAAATACCGATTGTAAGTACAATCATTGAAGTCAATGAACACAACACTTTGTTTACTACGAAAACACTAACTCAAACAGCAGCACGTGAATTAACACTGCAACACTAAAGTACTCAAACACACAAACACTACGCGGTTAAACACTATTCACGGTATTCGCTTCGATATCGCTCATAGCTATCACTGGGTGTAACAATACTAATTTCACAATAAACGTTTAACAATAAACGTTTCAACGCTCTAGTCCCAGGAATTTCTAAACTGATTTTGAACCAATTTTGTTTTTTTTTTTTTTACTGATAGGAATTTAGCTTACATTACCCTAAGTGCTATACGTTACTTTTTATCCCCAAAAATGTTTATACTGGTCAAATATTACATATTTTATTACAACATGGCGAGGTTCTTTATTCTCCTGATAAAGCTATTAGTAATATAATGTTTGACTCCTTGTATTTGAAGCTTATCCAACAGGCATACCTTAATGGCTAATGTGGTTACGATGTAATTAAACAAATAGAGCTTACTTCTTGCTATCTGGTGTATACACGTTGACAGTGAGGCAGTCTTCGCTCATTGGATATTCAGTCGAGGGCTGAGGGCATGCTGGTCCATCAACAACAGCGTCCACGATGCCTTCGTACGTCAGGATCGGTTTTGGAGGCTGCAATGTGATTTGTTATGTATGGGACCCCACAGTCAACATAGGGGGAAACCTGCGAACGAGATACTCAAATACCCCGGCTTAGCGTTACAGGGCCCAGGAGAAAAGTTGGGAGGGAATATCTGGGGAAAGGAAGTGTGGGGGAAGGAGAATGTTTTGAAGGCTGCAATATGATAAATTGGATGATAAGTTACGTCTTGGTGAAATCCAATAGTTTCTTTTCTAATAGAGCGATGGTCCCACGCATTAAATCATAAATCAAAAAGTATGAATTTACAGCTGACCTGTGTTAGTAAATATTCTTCTTTACTATTATTCCATTCTTATGGTAATAATAAAAAAAAATATTCGGTATCTTGTTAAAAAAAATTAAAAACAGTTACCTAATGCGTGGTAGCCGGATATTCATAAGTTCAAAGACATGAAGCCACAATAAGGTGTGTTTCATTGCCATATATAATTCTAATGCTGTACAATAGCTTTGTCACTGAGGCCTAATCTTATTGCGACCGTATTCATCTTCTTCATTGCTGTAGAGGTGCTCTAAAGCCATTTCCCTACATACCTGCAGCAAGAATATTGGCTTTTACAGATGATACGACCAGACCTTGTGAACTTATTGCGTTTTATTACTTCGCCTTCTATTGGCTTAATGCTAAACAGTGAACAGTTCTAAAGGTACTGATAAATCTTTTATAATAGATGTTGATGATTATTAAACATATTAAGATGTTTTTAACGGGCACGTCAAAGTGGTTCCAATGCATCTGATGGTAAGCGGAATGTAGTACAGATAGTGTCAACTGACGAGAGATGATTATAAGTCATTAAACACATTTATTCTGACACATTTGAAAGCGGATATACACAGGCTGATCCTGGAACGCGACACAGAATATTAAAATTCCTTTCTTATAGAAGGTGACGAAACTCATTTTACCTGGAACCTCAGCTCTCCTACGGGTGGCTCGGCGTATCTGATGCCGCGGTAGGCTTCAATCTGTCTCCCACGCCGCGTGGTCATCCAGGACCCTCGAAAAACCACTGGAGGAGAGGTCCTGATGGGTCCAGATGCATTGCGCACTATACATATCAGCATGTTTTAGAAAAGATTTTCTAAAGGCTGGACGTTTGGTAACAATCATCATCATCAGCCGCCGGATGTCCACTGCTGAACATGGGCCTCCCCCAAAGATTTCCAAATCGCCCTAATAGAGACGGCCCGCATTCAGCGACCCGCTGCGACTTTTATGAGGTCATCTGTCCACCTCGTGGGTGGACCAATGCCGGATTTATATTTTTTATGAGTGTAGGCCACTTTAATTCCGCCGTCCTATGTAGGTAAGTTTATGTATGTATGTATCTTTCTAAAATACTAAATAATTTTCCATTTGTTTGTGTTATGGAAGGCACTAAAGTTAAACGAATGATTAATTAAACCGAGTGAGCGTTCTCTGAAATCTGCTGTCCCTAAGAGGCTGTCGCCCATAGGCCGCGGCCTATACGGCCTATTTACAAATCCAGGACTGGCGTGGACATCCGACGCCGCGTTTGCCAGCTTGCCACTTGATAACAATAGCTTGTGCTAATGGTGTATAAACATTATTTGATCACTACTTTATAAGACTGTAGTACCTACTAGTAAAATAGTGGGCTAATAAAATGAAAGATCAAATTCCTGCGTCGAGCCTTCTGCAGTTGTTTTGCTTATTGAAAGCAATAAAATACTCCGATCGATAAAATATTCCAAATAATTTCTAGAATTACTCCTTTTTGATACCACCATATAGTCTTACTTAAATACATATTTCTTTGCTCATTGTACTTAGATTAAGGATTGAATAGGTACAGTCAGCCAGAAAGGTAGCAAAACAATTTTGATATTTCAAAATTTTACATATTAACTTCAATCGAAATATTCTTCTTTTCTTTATTTAAAATAACACCAACCCTTTAAATTTTATTATAGTATATAAAAACGACTGTTGATAAGTATAAAAAAGGTTTACGGCAATTTGAAATTAAGAATTTGTTCAGCTACTTTTGCGGCTGACTGTACCTAATATTTCTTTATGGCAAGACGTAAACATGGGTTTTCCAGACGGAGGTAGTTTACGTACTAAGTTCATTTTCCTTAAGAATGGAAGTGAGGCCAGTGCCCTTGAGCGTTGACCTTGGGCGCTACACCAAAGCTAACTAGATGGCGGTACGTGTAGCTATACGGTATTGAACAAATTATTACATCCTTGATTGTCAAAATATTAGGTATGTCAAAGTTACGTTTGAAAATATTATGTACTAGCTTTTGCCCGCGGCTCCGCTCGCTCTATAAAGTTTTTCGGGATTAAGTTTTCCGTTATAAAAGTCACGCTGTATATTTTCCCGGGAACATATATTCTTCCCAGGGTCTCAAACTGTCTCCATACCAAATTAAAAATCGCATTTGTATATAAACTTATAAAAATATTTCCGCTAAGATAAACGTGTCTAAAAGTTCTTGTGCAATATAGTACTGCGAGAACTTGCTAGTCTAAAATCGGCTCTAGTGTGTACTAGACTCTCGTTTTGTGGTCCAAAACACGTCCAGGTATCGACTTTAAAACGGAGCCCAAAATAATAATATTCAAAATGGTGGCCAGCAATATCAAATCTAACATATTTTTCTGTCTAGTGACCATTGATCCATAATATCAATATTTATAATAAAATAATTCAAACATCCACCCACACCCAAATTCCAATTATTGTAATATATCGCAACACCGAAAATTACTCTTAGTAACCGAGTGACAAAATATACATAGTTACCTAAAAATATTGTAGTTTAGGCATTTAATATAAATTAGACGAAGTTCAAATCACATGTTAATATTTTTTAATTCTTATTTGTGTTTTTTAATTTTACATAGAGTGTATACAGTATTTTAGAATATTTTATGTTACTTAGTACATAATATACACATCCTAGATGAAATGATGTCGACATCATTTTGTGAGAGCGTTTCCCTGACAGCGCGTAACTGCAAATATTCCTGTTACTATAAGCTGTTGTTTCAGTAGGCGTTTTTAAAAATAATTAAATATTTTGTTCTATATAACGGTATTAAAAAAAAATAAGATGTGTGTATTTAAAAATACAGTATAGTATTATTTCAGAATATAGTTAACTCAAGTAAATAAGAGAGATATCGAAATGTTAACGATGTAAAATTCTTACCGTTGCGCAATGTTTGGCAGATATTAATTGTGATTTTATTCACGGTATCGTGTTTAATAAAAAAAATACGCCGCTGTGCAAAAGACCATAAGCCAAACTACTTATTTCTTGAAAAATATTTACAAAGAATGCTTACATTATTTTTTGCAGGACGCCCAAAGTGGACATAAAGTTGAGTTTTACATATCTTAACCCCTTAACATAAAAACTACTTCGGTGGATAAGATTATAAAATTGTAAATTTGGCTAGCCTACCTACTCATTAAAAATTCTGATGTTACGGACAAGGAGAGGTCCGTACATCTCGCCAACATGTTAGAAACAATAACAATACGAAAAACAATTATGTACCTTATTGCAACCACTGACGAAGTTGTTTAGATTAGCAAATTCTTCATAAGTAATGTAGACAAAAAAAAACTTACACTAAGTTTCATACATATTTAAAAAAATCAGCACTTTTTTATATGTTTTTTTCCCTAGTTAATGATTTTCGGTAAAAATGTCGCTTTAGTCAATAAGCCTTAACGGTCGATATAAATAACATGGAGTTAGGATAATAACCCTAATTCTCACTGCGTTATTGTTTCCGACCCTATTCTTCTAAAATAATAAGTATTCTTACCTGCTAGAATGTCGTTTTCTTGCCCGGCCACGCATGCGCAAACGAACAACAATATTACGATCATTTTCCTTATAAAATCGACGGAGTACTAACCCGTTTTGCGCGGAACTCCATGCTTATGAATGAATTTCGTTAGTGTGTGTAAACATGCAAATATAAAGAATTGTGTTGTGGGGAAATGTGTTATGTTGAGTTTTGAATCAAGACGAATTTAGGTTTTTTGACAGAGTGCAATGTTCCTTAGAACTTCATATTACGTCTAAGATAGATAGATAGATAGCTGGCTATATCATGCAATGGCTAGGCGTCATTCCAAATGTAACCTGTAGCAAATATTATGCGTATTACCCTCTATAAATAACATAATACTAGTTCTCATGTCGTACTTTTGGTGAGAAAAGGGCACAATTGGAAGCGTGCGGGGAATGCCGCAACTGAATAATAAGATTTTGTCGCGCCAATATATTAAAAAAAAGACTAATGTGACAAAGGCAGTATGGCCCTCTGGCGAAATGAGACTGAACTTGATGGTGACTTTGTTCCTCTAAATAAAAGAATGTTTGTAAGGCGCATTGGCATACTTAACTCATTTTAAGAATTGTTAACAATCATGGTGCCCTTGTCTCAGTGAAGGTACGATATTATATTATCTTCATTGCTTACTTGCTAAAGCGCCATCTAGTTGGACAAATGAAATCATACAGAAAATAATAATGACCACTTTATTAATTACACATTATAAAAAATACTATTATTGAATATGACAAAATAGTTATGTTTAACTCCCTCTGTACGTGGTATATCCGTATGGACTCAACAGCAAAGGTATGTGGTAGTGAGCGCCCTCTGTCGTATTGAACATGATCTGAAATAATACAATTTAATATGTTATTTTAAGTATAGATGGCGCTTTTATTAAATTTAGTTACAAGAAGTAATTTATGTTAATATTATAAGAGATGGCGCTTTTAAGAATTTTTTAAAGTAGACTCATATTCAGCCTATCGATATTTGCCACTGCTGACCATCGGTCTCCATTAAATATTTCCAAACTAACCTGTTAGAAATAGCCTGCATCCAGTTGGTTCTGGACCTTATGCAGGTTGTTTCTTTTTTATTTTAGTGAACTTCTAACAACTAAAAAAAAAAAATGCCTTACACCTTATCGTAGTTCGTACATATACGGTTTGATGCCAAGCAGTCTTGAAGTTTGTAACAAAGGTTAGACGAAACGGGCATAATGAGGTAAAATAACATAAAAGACAAGCATTTCAAATTGCTTGCACTACATATTAAAAAAAATTTAAATTTAAGTACTAATCAAAAATCGTTGTATGTTGGTCATTATACATAAAAGATTATGAATACATGGATCTGGGCCATGTTAGGAACCGGACTATCTTCGGTCACACCGCCTTATAATTCATGTTATTTATAAGAAAAAAAAATAATATTTACATTGAATAATTCCTATATAGGAAACTATCCAAAATTAAATACTTCTTTAACCACTGGTTAAATATAACAAAGATATTTAAATTAAATTATGTAGTCCGTAATCAAAGTAATAATGCAACATTATGAAAATACCCTACGATTTAGAATATTATGAGGACCTACTACACTGTCGTAAACATTACGATTAGATAAACGGTCGATGTCAAAGACCAGAGAGGTTAACATGTAAATTAATAAAAATCATTATGAGATCATTTGCATGTAAATATTATAAATATATAAGAATACATATAACAAAAACTATTCATATTGAAAAAAAAAAACG
>NC_051119.1:7153993-7176414 GCF_014839805.1 Manduca sexta
TAAGGAGACGAAAAGTAAACATAATTTAATTTATAGTGACTATAACACGTAAATTATAAATAAAACTCAACTATAGGTTAAGGTAAAAAGGTATCAACGACGATAAAAATATGAATATTCCAGAAGGTCCACGCTACACTGTCCGTCCAAAGCGGAGCTGACCAACAAAAACAGAAAGCGCTCACTAAGCCAGTCCGGTTTTTGTGGTGTTTTTTTACAAGCGCGCCCCTCTGCCAGTGAACTTGATCGAGCACTCGGCGTCAACATTTCTGATTTTTCACGTATAGAAAATGTTTTCAACCCCTTGCCAAAGCTATTTGAAGGGGTTGTTTAGTTGTTTTCGCACAAAAAACAGTTTGTCGCGTGCCCGTTCCTCTTTTGGCGGGCAATGCACGAAATTAAACTGCCGACAATAAAGTTTTGAAACCAATTAACTGACCTCTTTCAAGTACGTCGGTGAGAGTTATTCACTTAATTTTCAAACGAAACTTTATGCTTTACAAAATTTAATAAGTTTAATTACAAACTAATTTCATTAATTTCACAAGATGCGTGTACAGAGCCATCTATTATTGAGTAGCAATATCAAAATCTGTTTCAGTTTAATTATCTATATGTCACTAGATGCCATTGTTTTAAATGTCTCATTACATTACTAGATGGCGTTTGTTTAACGAAAAATGTATTTAAAAATAAATTAAATAAATTGAAAACTTTATTAGGTTTTTTAAAAAGTAAGTATTATAGAACAATGTTAAAGCATATGTAATCATAAAAAACTACACCTACCTCAAATCATACCGTTAAGTCACGTGCCAAAAACAAAATATTAGCAATACTACCGGACGACATTTTTAAACAAAAAATTAGGTTTACTAACATTGCACGAGCTAAACAACTACATCCTACTGCCGATTCAGTTCGTCGTTACATTCGAGTAGTAACACTACTTTCTCATAATTATAATATAAGGTATAAGGCAAGAAATCAATTTTAAAGTAAGTTATAATAATTTCTTTACCTAATATCTGTGAACCAAATATTGTCACTTATTGTTGATGGTGGACGTCCAACACATTTTTTATTACCGAGTGGACACCAACCGTTGTAATGCAATGAAAATTTTACCATTGTGTTACGTTCCCGGGTAAGTCAGGGTCGAATAGCTACAGACTACTCAATTTCGCTCTCATGTGCGATATCATTTGAAACCCTACCAAGTTAACTAAGCTTACAGCTTTTTATTATCGTTGTTATTTAATAAACAGGAACATTTGTATCTTAAGCGTATTTTGAGAGCTGAGTTTCGTTTATTCAACAGCACCAACTCAGCTTATAACTCAAATTTTGTTAGTTAATTATAATTCAATGTCTACTTATCTTACTTATAGATGAGATTTATTATTGTGACGCTCGGGGTACATTCACATAGTAAAACTTCACTTACACCAAAAGTTCTTCGTACCTACATAGGTAAAAAATAGAGCTAATTTAATTCATACAATTTTATAATTATAACTTCATTTGTAAAAAAATTAAGTTATGTAAAATTTGTTTTTAAATTCGCAAAAATGTTTAAATATATTTGTTTGTTGCAGATGATGGCACGAATTATACTTAAACTGACATTACTCATGATGTTATATATAGCGGTTAACAACGCTAAAATGATGAGGAACAGTGCCCTGATCTCCAAGATGGTGTCTCACTTCCAGGGCAAAGACAATCTATCCATAGAGCCGGCCACAGAAAACCCAAAACCCGGGAATGTTGTTTCCATCATGCAAAACGTTCTTTGCAGAAACTTTCCTTCTATCCCTTGCAGTGTCATTGTTAGAGATGAAAAACTAAATAGTCTAATAGAAAAATCTATACAGCAATTAAAATACAAAAAAATGTCGATGGGGAAGACAACTCCGTTACCAGGATCCCATTTAACGCTGTTCCCTGTGATCAACAGCGAAGACTTGTCAAATTTTTTACAAGTCAGCGAGACAGGGTACTATAAAGAAAGAAAGGAGACAGAATCAAATAAGCGGAAACAAAAGAAAAGCGTCAGGAATTGGTCGCGGGAGAAACCAAAGAAAAAAAAGAAGAAGGAATCAAAAGTGATGTCGGTTTACAACGGAAGAAAGAAGATACGAAGATTTTACCCGCACAAGATAAAGTACAAAGATAAAAATGTAAGAAGAGATTTCGAGTCTGATGAGAAATTGTCTATGTCTGTCGAAGTACCTGATAACACAGGGAGGAAGATAAGCTACCAGACTCAACACGATTCTCCTGTATGGAGAATAGATTATATGAAACACGGAGAACCAAGTTTAAATATGTTTGGATATGAAAACGAGAGGCTACAAGGCAAGATAATGAAGACAGGCCCCAATGTGATAGTAGATGAGAATGTTCTAGAACAGGTCGCTAGGAAAGATGTTTTGCATCCAGACGTGTACATCAAGAAGAATTATGTTAGGAAAAAAACCGTTGACGTTAATTCTGATGGTATAGATTGAAATATAGTTTAATTATGAATGATGTTTTATTTAGTTCATACGCTAGAGTCTATAATGGTATTAAGTATTATAAGAAAATCTTCACCGACGCACTGAGTCAAGTATGTCTTCCATATTGTAATAATACCCATTTCTCACTAGACCCCCTATTTGTTTTATGACTCTAAAACGTACGTATCTAATCTTTTAATTTCGTACCTTTGAACAACGCTTGATAAAAGGATTACCGTATCATTTGTAATAACTACCGACTCGTATTTTGGACCGACGTTTCTTCGAGGTACAAAATCGTCAACGATCAAACATTCAGCTATTGCTATATACACAACACAATAACGTTAGCATGCCATAACATGCGTAATTTATTCCGCTACAAAACTTGAATATGAAACCGTTTCCCTGCACGCATACAACGGAATATCTACCTTATCTACTCATAATAACTCATAAAATCATATAGGATATGAAGTTGTATAAGTGGGGTAAACAATTAATAATCTCATATTGAGTCAGGCGGTCGTAGAAATGTCTCGTGCGGTATTATCGACTCATGTGCTAGATACTTCAACCGGAGCGCCTGCAGTGGGTTTGTTTGTTGAATTGTATAAGAAGAAAGATAGTTCGTGGACGCTATGGCATAATACAGTGACTACTGGTGACGGGAGGGTTCAGTTTCCTTTCTCGCAGGATTCTATGGCACCCGGGACGTATAAACTCAAGTTTAACACCGCTGATTACTATGAAAGTGTTGATAAGGAAACGCTGTACCCGTATGTTGAGGTTAGTTTTATTATCGATTTTTTGGAAAAGTTTGTCGGATGGCATGAAGAATATGTAGGTTATTTAATGTAAATAGAAAATTGTTTGTAATAATTCGAAATAATTAGGTCAAACTCGACATTGGAGAAAGTGTAAATTCATTAGATTTTCGCTAGTTTAGAAGTTTAAAGTAATAAATAAACTAAACACCTAGCTACATTATCTATAGAGTTGTTAGTAGATGTTTCAATAGATATCGCAATTTCCGTATTTTTTTCAATAATAATAGTTTTTGTTATAAGTATTCTTATACATTTATATTATTTACATGCAAATTATCTGATAATGATTTTTATTAATTTTCATGTTGACCTCTCTGGTCTTTGACATCGACCGTTTATCTAATCGTAATGTTTACGACAGTGTAGTAGGTACTCATAATATTCTAAATCGTAGGGTATTTTCATAATGTCGCATTATTGCTTTGATTACGGACTACATAATTTAGTTTCAATGTCTTTAAGTTTAACCAGTGGCTATAAAAGCATTTAATTTTGGAGAGTTTCCTATACAGGAATTATTCAATGGAAATATTTGTTTTTTCTTATAAATAACAAGAATTATAAGGTAGTGTGACCGAAGATAGCCCGGTTCCTAATATTGCCCAGCATCCATACATTATTTTTAATTTTTTTCTATAACGTCTAATATCAAAACATACAACGATTTTTGATCTGTAGTTTTATAATTAAATTTCTTAATATGTAGTGCAAGCAATTTGAAAGGTTTGTCTTCTATGTTATTTTACTTCATTATGCCCGTTTCGTCTAACCTTTGTTACAAACTTCAAGACTGCTTGGCATCAAACCGTTTATGTACGAACTACGATAAGGCGTAGCGCGTATATTTTTTAGTTGTTAGAAGTTCACTAAATTAAAAAAGAAACATCCTACATAAGGTCCAGAACCAACTGGATGCAGGCTATTTCTAACAGGTTAGTTTGGAAATATTTAATGGAGACCGATGGTCAGCAGTGGCAAATATCGAAAGGCTGAATATGAGTCTACTTAATTTTTTTTTCTTAAAAGCGCCATCTCTTGTAATATTAACATAAATTATTTCTTGTAATTAAATTTAATAAAAGCGCCATCTATACTTAAAGTAACATATTAAATTATATTATTTCAGATCACGTTCAATACGACAGAAGGCGCTCACTACCACATACCTTTGCTGTTGAGTCCATACGGATATACCACTTACAGAGGCAGTTAAACATAACTATTTTGTCATATTCATTAGTAGTATTTTTTATAATGAGTAATTAATAAAGTGGTAATTATTATTTTTTGTATTGTTTCATTTGACCAACTAGATGGCGCTTTAGCAAGTAAGCAATGAAAATAATATCGCACCTTCCATGAGACAAGGGCACCATGATTGTTAACAATTCTTAAAATGAGTTACGTATGCCAATGCGCCTCAAAACATCTTTTTATTTGGAGGAACAAAGTCACTCATCAAGTTCAATCCCATTTCGCCAGAGGGCCATACTGCCTTTGTTACATTAGTGCATCGACAAAATCTTACTAGTCAGTTGCAACATTCCCCGCACACATCCAATATTATAATTCTCTTTGCATCCAATTGTGCCCTTGCCTCACCAAAAGTACGATAAAGAGAACTAGTGTTATGTTACCTATAGAGCGTAATGCGCATAATATTTGCTACAAGTTACATTTGGAATGACGCCTAGCTTTTGCATGATATAGCTATCTACCTATCTTAGACGTAATATGAAGTTCTAAGGAACATTGCACTCTGTCAAAAAATTTAAATTCGTCTTGATTCAAAACTCAACATAACACACTTCCCCACAACACAATTCTTTATATTTGCATGTTTACACACACTGACGAAATTCATTCATAAGTATGAGATTCCGCGCAAAACGGGTTAGTCCTCCGTCGATTTTACAAGGAAAATGATCGTAATATTGTTGTTCGTTTGCGCATGCGTGGCCGGGCAAGAAACCGACATTCTAGCAGGTAAGAATATTTATTATTTTAGAAGAATAGGGTCGGAAACAATAACTCAGTGAGAATGAGGGTTATTATCCTAACTCCATGTTATTTATATCGACCGTTAAGGCTTATTGACTAAAGCGACATTTTTATCGAAAATCTTTAACTAGGGTAAAAAACATAAAAAAGTGCTGATTTTTTAAATATGTATGAAACTTAGTGTAAGTTTTTTTTTTGTCTTCATTACTTATGAGGGATTTACTAAACTCAACAACTTCGTCAGGGGTTGCAATAAGGTACATAATTGTTTTTCGTAATGTTATTGTTTCTAACATGTTGGTGAGATGTACGGACTGCTCCTTCGTAACATCAGAATTTTTTATTAGTAGGGAGGCTAACCAAATTTATAATTTTATAAGTCTTATCCTCTGAAGTGGTTTTTATGTTAAGGAAAATGAACAAGGTACGTAAACTACCTCCGTCTGGAAAACCCTGATGTTTACGTCTTGCCATAAAGAAATATTAGGTACAGTCAGCCGCAAAAGTGAACAAATTCTAAATTTCAAATTGCCTTTAAACTTTTTTGTACTTATGAACAGCCATTTTTATTTAGTAAAATAAAATTCAAAGGGTTGATGTTATTTTAAATAAAGAAAAGAAGAATATTTCGATTGAAGTTAATATGATAAAGTTTTTTGAAATTTCAAAATTGTTTTGCTTCTTTTCTGGCTGACTGTACCTATTCAATCCTTAATCTAAATACAATGAGCAAAGAAATATGTATTTAATTAAAACTATAAGGTGGTATCAAAAAGGAGTAATTCTAGAAATTATTTGGAATATTTTATCGATCGGAGTATTTTATTGCTTTCAATAAGCAAAACAACTGCAGAAGGCTCGACGCAGGAATTCTTTAATTTTATTAGCCCACTATTTTACTAGTAGGTACTACAATCTCATAAAGTAGTGATCAAATAATGTTTATATACTATTAGCACAAGCTATTGTTATCAAGTGGCAAGCTGGCAAACGCGGCGTCGGATGTCCACGCCAGTCCTGGATTTGTAAATAGGCCGTATAGGCCGCGGCCTATGGGCGGCAGCCTTAGGGACAGCAGATTTCAGAGAACGCTCACTCGGTTTAATTAATCATTCGTTTAACTTTAGTGCCTTCCATAACATAAACAAATGGAAAATTATTAAGAATTTTAGAAACCTACATACATACATAAACCTACGTACATAGGGCGGCGGAATTAAAGTGGCCTATACTCATAAAAAATATAAATCCGGCATTGGTCCACCCACGAGGTGGACAGATGACCTCATAAAAGTCGCAGCGGGTCGCTGAATGCGGGCCGTCTCTATTAGGGCGATTTGGAAATCTTTGGAGGAGGCCCATGTTCAGCAGTGGACATCCGGCGGCTGATGATGATGATTGTTACCAAACGTCCAGCCTTTAGAAAATCTTTTCTAAAACATGCTGTTATGTATAGTGCGCAATGCATCTGGACCCATCAGGACCTCTCCTCCAGTGGTTTTCGAGGGTCCTGGATGACCACGCGGCGTGGGAGACAGATTGAAGCCTACCGCGGCATCAGATACGCCGAGCCACCCGTAGGAGAGCTGAGGTTCCAGGTAAAATGAGTTTCGTCACCTTCTATAAGAAAGGAATTTTAATATTCTGTGTCGCGTTCCAGGATCAGCCTGTGTATATCCGCTTTGAAATGTGTCAGAATAAATGTGTTTAATGACTTATAATCATCTCTCGTCAGTTGACACTATCTGTACTACATTCCGCTTACCATCAGATGCATTGGAACCACTTTGACGTGCCCGTTAAAAACATCTTAATATGTTTAATAATCATCAACATCTATTATAAAAGATTTATCAGTACCTTTAGAACTGTTCACTGTTTAGCATTAAGCCAATAGAAGGCGAAGTAATAAAACGCAATAAGTTCACAAGGTCTGGTCGTATCATCTGTAAAAGCCAATATTCTTGCTGCAGGTATGTAGGGAAATGGCTTTAGAGCACCTCTACAGCAATGAAGAAGATGAATACGGTCGCAATAAGATTAGGCCTCAGTGACAAAGCTATTGTACAGCATTAGAATTATATATGGCAATGAAACACACCTTATTGTGGCTTCATGTCTTTGAACTTATGAATATCCGGCTACCACGCATTAGGTAACTGTTTTTAATTTTTTTTAACAAGATACCGAATATTTTTTTTTATTTTTACCATAAGAATGGAATAATAGTAAAGAAGAATATTTACTAACACAGGTCAGCTGTAAATTCATACTTTTTGATTTATGATTTAATGCGTGGGACCATCGCTCTATTAGAAAAGAAACTATTGGATTTCACCAAGACGTAACTTATCATCCAATTTATCATATTGCAGCCTTCAAAACATTCTCCTTCCCCCACACTTCCTTTCCCCAGATATTCCCTCCCAACTTTTCTCCTGGGCCCTGTAACGCTAAGCCGGGGTATTTGAGTATCTCGTTCGCAGGTTTCCCCCTATGTTGACTGTGGGGTCCCATACATAACAAATCACATTGCAGCCTCCAAAACCGATCCTGACGTACGAAGGCATCGTGGACGCTGTTGTTGATGGACCAGCATGCCCTCAGCCCTCGACTGAATATCCAATGAGCGAAGACTGCCTCACTGTCAACGTGTATACACCAGATAGCAAGAAGTAAGCTCTATTTGTTTAATTACATCGTAACCACATTAGCCATTAAGGTATGCCTGTTGGATAAGCTTCAGATACAAGGAGTCAAACATTATATTACTAATAGCTTTATCAGGAGAATAAAGAACCTCGCCATGTTGTAATAAAATATGTAATATTTGACCAGTATAAATATTTTTTGGGAAAAAGGTAACGTATATCACTTAGGGTAATGTAAGCTACATTCCTATCAGTAAAAAAAAAACAAAATTGGTTCAAAATCAGTTTAGAAATTCCTGGGACTAGAGCGTTGAAACAAACAAACTCTTCAGCTTTATATATTAGTATCGCTACACCCAGTGATAGCTATGAGCGATATCGAGGCGAATAACGTCGATTGTGTTTAACCACGTAGTGTTTGTGTGTTTGAGTACTTTAGTGTTGCAGTGTTAATTCACGTGCTGCTGTTTGCGTTAGTGTTTTCGTAGTAAACAAAGTGTTGTGTTCATTGAAATACAATCGGTATTTTCATTGTATCTTTAGAACCCTAGCAAGTAACAGTATAAATTAAACATTACCATCCAATTCAGTGCGACGCTGCGACCAGTGATTGTTTACATCCACGGCGGTGGTCTCCACTCCTTGAGCGGTCGAAGTGAGCACGCCGGCCCTCACTACCTGCTTGATCAGGATGTCGTGCTCGTCACCATGAACTATAGACTTGGAATTTTGGGTAAGTCTTTCTATGAACGAATCATATATTCTGACGTCTATTAGTCTTTGGAACATAAGAACTAAAGATTTCTAGATCAATCTGTTATGACTATGTTTCTGTGAATTATTTTAAGTGTATTTTGTCATGTTTGGTTAATTCAAATACACTTTATTGTGGCACAGCAAAGTAATATTAATGCTATTGGTAGTTATACACAAAAATAGGCAATGATGTGCAAGTAAATGACGATTAGTGGATGCAGGAAAAATTATGACATAATTATACTGATCTATCTAACTGCTTTGTCACTTTGATAAAATATTTAAATAGTTGGTCCAATCTTCTTCTATTGCAATGTTGTCGGTACAACACACTACAATAAGCATTTTAAGAAATTTTGTTTCCACGACAAGCTGATGATTATCATAATTATAGCTTATTACGAGGAAAATAAAAGACCATTTTGATGGCGTCACTATCGCTTTTTCATTTTAAAGTTATCATCATATAAGAAATTCGTTATTTTTTTACCGCAACATGGCGGAGTTTTTAGTTTCCAAAGGCGGTTGACATTTTTTTTACAATCGTTAATGACTCTAGTCAAGGTATACATCTATTACCTTCTTGAATACAGGATTCCTGGCACTGGGCACGAAACTCGCTCCAGGAAACAACGGGTACAAGGATCAGGTGACGGCGCTGCGCTGGGTGAGGAGGAACATCGCCACGTTTGGAGGAGACCCCGACCGCGTCACCATCACCGGCTGCGGCGCCGGAGCAGCCAGCGTCATGCTACACATGATCTCTCCCATGTCTAAAGGTTTTCCCGGCGTTTTTGACATGCCTTCTGTAATGAAATCTAACAGCTCATGTGATAAGACCCTTTCTTTTAATTTTATCCGTGGTGCTTTATAACTAGCTTATCTAGTTGTAAACGTCCTTATCCTTGAGGTTAAAACGCCTCCTTAGATCATGATTTTTCACCCGTATTCCTATGGAAGGAAGTTAATATTTTCAACTCGTCCCTATATTTCTATTTGATTAATTTCGTTGCGGAAAAGGACATTTTAGTTTTCCCTGAGACTCGCCGAGCTTCACCGCTCGGTGTCATAATGTGTGCCACTGCTGATCCTGGCTTACAGGAGTTGTAGTGGTGGGTGTTAGGGCGGGAAAGTTTCGTAGAGTCTCGTATGACTAAAGGTAATTCTTTGTATTCGTAATAGTACCAACATTTGGTCGCAATTCAAAAGTAAGGGCGGATAAAGGTCGTCATCACCATTCGAAAAGTAACAGCATATATTTATTTCACATTGGTTTTCTGTCAAATGTACTAACTTGGTACAAATATAATATAATGTACTATGTGCTACGATTTCTACGATTTCGAGTAATACAACCTACAGAGTCACATTCCCAATTGTCAGAAACTACAGAATACAAACCATCATCTTTCAAATTACAATTTATTCAGGTTGTCAATGATCTTCTAATGTACCTATCACTTCCAATATCCCAAGAGAATTCATAAATAATTCCTTACTATCAAAAAAGCTTTTCTACTTTTCTAACCACTTTATCGACATTCTCCTCAGGTCTCTTCCACCAAGCAATATCAATGAGCGGATCTCCAATAGACAAGAAACGTAGCCTATCACATCCTAAAGAGCTGACCGACGAGCAAGCGAGGATGGTAGGATGTCCCCCCAACGATACAAGGCTCTACGACTGTCTGAAGACCAAACCTTCCGAAATACTTGGTGGGACTTTAAAGGAATCCCTTGTAAGCATGGTACGGCCAGGGCATTGCAGCTAATTGAAGACAGTCTAAAATATTTCAATTTCTAATTCGCTTCTTTTGTATGGTCTAAGCGACATTTGAATGTACAAGTATACTTTTTTGATGGTTCTCAATATTATATTTTGACCAGACGTTCTTTATTTACATCGGAGGTCAGAAGCAGGTAGGATATTTCCTAAAGGCAAATACCGAGCGTAGCGTTTGCCATTTTGAAAATTTTGATTGAGTTACAAACTACAATCAGGACTAGACAATTCAATAACCGCAGTTACTGAAATGCTAAGAAATTTACATTTTGAATTTTGCAGGAGTTCGACTATGATCCCGGTGACCTGTGGTCAGCGGTGGTGGAATCAGACTTCGGCCAGGAACGGTTTCTGACTGAAGAACCCATAGATGCTATCAGAGCAGGCAAAATGCATGCAGTTCCTTTTATCATTGGCTTAACAAGGAACGAGTTCTTTTGGAAAGCGTTCAGTATGCAGCAAACATTTCTTTTTGTTTATGACTTGTAGTCTAAGCCCCTTATTCATAGACATTATTTATCTAATGACGGAACATTACTGTGGTAACAAGTCTGTTACACAGCTTTGTTTATCTGACAGCCAACTAGATTCTAGTTGTATTTAAATATTAGCCAATTACAACGGCCCTATATCTACGCACCGCGAAGGCTGCCATGCCGTCAGCACTGTAAAGCAGGCTTGTTATCACAGCAATGCTCCGTCCTTAGATAAATAACGTGTATGAATAAGGGGCTATGTCTTTTATTGCTCCTGATTCAAAATATTACCTACCAACATCCTATTTTATATTGAAATATTTTTATACCAAGTACACGTCAGGCACGTAAAGATTATACCATGACCAGGGAAATGTAAGCCTGCTGGGGACGCCACTAATAGTTTTCATATTAAAGTTAACGATGTCAGGACAAGAAATTAGTTTTATATTTACCAATATATGGTTTATTTTTCTATATGAATTAAGTTACATATTGTCTTGCTGATTTTCTTTTCTAGCTTTATTTACTGCCGAGTATTCTGTGAAAAAAAATATTTTATTATCAGCTGCGAATAGAGCAACGTGGCGATAGCTTAGTTGGTGGTGAAATGGACTGCCGAGACGAATGTCCGCAGGTTCAAATCCCAAGGGCACACACCTCTGATTTTTCCAAAAAATTATGTGTGTATTCTTTGTGAATTATCGCTTATTTAAAGGAAAACATCGTGAAGAAACCTGCACACCTGAGAATTACTTTATAGGAATTTCGAGGGTGTTTGAAGTCTACCAATCCGCATTAGACCAGCCAGGTGGACTAAGGCCTAATCCCTCTCAGTAGTAGAGAAGGCCCGTGCCCAGTAGTGGGACAGTATATAATACAGGGCTGATATTATTATATATACTATATTTTCAGCTGTAATGCGCAACGCTACACTATTCAACAAGATGAAGCAACATATGGAATCGATGGCTTCCACGTTCATGCTTTCAAATATGAACGCTTCAGATACCACCACGTTAGTGGACAGGCTTAACATGATGTACTTTAGGAAAAAAGAGTTGATGAACAACACATTCTTTGCTGAAGCTTTGGGCAGATTTTACACCGATTCCATCACTGGATTTTCAGTGCATAGGTAAGGTAAACTGTACACTATAAACTGTATTGGTGGTAGGTCTCTCATATGTGAGAGTACGCCTGGGTAGGTACCACCGCAGTTTCTATTTCTACCGCCAAACAGCAGTTCAGTCACTTTTGTGTTCCGGTTTAAAGGACTACTGGACATAACAACTCATATCTCAGGATGGCGAGTGCAGTAAAATACCAAAAAATACTTTTATTCAAGATGTTGGATGGTGTTTTTATTGTATATGGGCAGTCGTGTCAATTACCATGAGGCGAACGGCAAGCTCGTCTTGTCATTCAGAGTATTCAAAAAAAACTTGTGGGGCCTTTCAAAAAGTATCACCATGCACTTAAAATTGACTGTTGGTGATCAGCTTCATGTGAATTATTCGCTTATTAAATCTATAAAGTACCTACTTTTTTTGGAACATTCGAAATATAAATGTAGTCAACAACTTACGTTACCAGTCTTCATGTCTCTTACGCATAGACTTCACTATCGGTATTGAATTAGTAAGTTTGTTTATAGCATAATTGGATAAACTTTACCAAGATAAAGAGAGAAATAGTAATGTCTTACAGAAACCCACCAAAATTTTACAATCCTCAAAACAATGTAGCTCTATTTGAATACTGGACAGCGCCCATTTATCCTGACAACTGGACGCCTGTAACTGGAAATTAAAGTGTTAATTGATGTGTTTAGGGAATAATCGTAAGACCAGCCCCCTTAAAATTTTCTAAACAAACGCGACTTATAAGTCGCGACGGATGTCGTTTAATTTTGATGTTTGTATGATAGAAAAACCAATGCGACACTCAGTCTCTCAACCAATAAAGCGACAGTCTTGTCGTGTTGTTTCCCAAATTGGAAGCTCACTAGACGTGCAACGAAACGGAATCTGCAATCTTGCTACCGTTGTTAGCAATCATGCTGTCTCCCACAATTTAAAAAAACTATATACAGGATGGCTGTACTCATGTGCTTGCACTCTCCACAACCGGTCTACTACTACCTATTCGACTACATCGGCAACCACAGCCATTACGAAGACCCTGTCACGAAGAAACCTATGGGTGAGTACATATTGTATTTATGAAGCTTTGGTCGTCTTTACATTTTTACAGTGTTACTTATAAATTTGTTTTGAAGTTAAAAGGTGGTTAAGAATTGCTTAAATATAGCTGTCAAAAATATCACCGGTTCCTAATTTAAACCTAATTAAGAGGCAAAATGGCGGGTTTTGACTTACAGCTGATCGTATAAATTTGTGTTTTAACTAAGCATAGTTTTGCGAAATTTTTATGATACTCATAGTATCCTAAAGTGACGTATTCCATGTACCTTCATTAAAATTTTTAAACTAATACTAGACGTTATTTGCGGTTCCGCCTTATTAAATAGTCTTTTCCGTTACAAATTGCCTAAATTAAAATTTATCCCTTCGTTTGCTTCTAAGAAATATTCAAACATTTCCATTTATATTAATAATAAGCTACTAAACTGAAGCATTTTTACAATGTGGATAGACAACCTGGTTGAAGGCGCAGCGTCGCTTGCAAGTGATTGTTCTGGAAATCTTTGGGAAAGGTTTATATTCAGTGGAGTACCTACGTGATAGACTAAATTCCTAGTAAGGAATGGCACAGGCTACCGAAATAATGGGCCGCATGGTCATAATCCGGGGCACATACCTATGTCTTTTTAATTATGTGTATTGTTTATCAATTATTGCTTGCTTCGTTAAAGGAAAACTAAGAATTCTTCATAAGAATTTCAAAGGTATGTGAACTGTGAAGTCTACCCGCAGTTGGCCATTGTGGTAGTTCAAAACTATCTCAGTAGTAGAGGAGACCCGTGCCCAGCAGTGGGTTTAAAATACTTGGAATTATATATTAAGCAGTAGGGATCATGTGAATGATGATAATGAACATAACGGCTTAATTTTTTTTTACCTATATTAAAAATAAACTTTTTCTACAGGAGTGGCTCACTACGACGAACTTATCTACTTATTCTCGTTAAGTAGCTTTCCTGCTATTACAGTATCAGACAGCGAAGATTCCAAAATGGTGGACAAAATGACCACAATGTGGTACAACTTTGCTAACACTGGGTAAGTGCGCTTTATTAGAAGACCTTAGAACCTGGGTTCTTAACCTGGGGGTAATTACCACCGCGGGGGTAAATCAGCTATTTCACGGGGGTAACAAATAACCTAATTATAGGATAGTAAAATAAAAAAAAGTAACAGAGCTGACAAATTGTAAGGCTGTTGTGCAATTTATGATTAATAAAGATGTTTGCATTTGCTTCTATTGTTTGTTTTGATAACATTTTGAAGGCGGGGTAAAATTAATTTTCCACGTAGATAATTAGAGTAACAATATTGAAAAGGCTAGGTACTACTGCCTTAAAATGTGAATATAGAGAGCGACCCAGCTTCCAAGAGATTGTCACTGGAAAGTCGAAACCATAGTTTTGGGAGGAAAATAAACCAAAAAATTACAAAGTAATCCCAGAGGTTGTAATTTCCAATATGAATTTGAATTTGTAATCTATTTCGTTCCGCTATAAACATGGCCATAGGTAGGAGTGACAAAGGTGTGCTATACCCAGACTTGAAAGGCCTTTGCTCACCCCAAAAAAAGCCTTGCGCTTACATATGCTTCGCTGGTGCCTTTCCTTGAATTGAGTAACCTTTTTTTGCTTCCGCCATCTCCCCTCTAAATCCGTACCTGCCCCAGGTAATAGAAACTGTCTACTTTTGTATAAAAAAAATATAGCAATATTCGTAATGCTTACATGATTTTATTTTCAGGAAACCTAATTTAGTCTTCATGGACCAGTATGCGAAACAAAGCCCTTTGTCATGGCCCGCCATGAATATGAACAACAGAACCTACCTGCGCATAGACAAGGAGTTCACGCTGGGCGAGAAACTCTTCGAGAACAGATTCGAAGTGTGGGAAGACCTCTTTCGGATTGAATATAGATTGTAAGGAAACTAATGCACGGCGCAAACCCTTTCAAGAGGTTACCTAGACCACATTAGCTGGTAGTCGTATATTTATCCGCGCGGTTAGCGAGCGCACGAAAGGTGTAAAACCATTGTTGTCCAAGTGGGTCGCGTTCTGGGATCAGCCTGTGTATACCCGGTTAAAAGGCCGGCGTAATTGTGTCAACTGAGACTATCTGAGCCCTACTTACCATCAAGTGCCATGTGGGTACATTAGAATGTCCGTATAAAAAATAATATTCCTACTAAACAGTTTTCGATAACAAGTGGACAGCTCTGCACTGAGCCTAATTAGGTTTAACAAAGTCTTTATACCTGTAAATATACCTACCTAATTGATTCAATGAAATCCAAAACCGCGGTTTTTAAATAAAAGGTGCTTCTTTCAAAGATGAGGTTATAGAGTGTGATATTGAAGTATTCCTTTAGGTAACTATTTATAATGCCGGTGCCACACACAGACAAATATTTGAATAAAGACTTTGCCACACTTTGGAACACAGTTACTGATACTGACCAAATTTCAATTTTTATGGCTTTTACTTTTTGTTTTCCATATAATCGGTTCTCCTTCAAGCAACTCGATAACTTTAAACGCTTTGATGTGTGTTCGAAAAACCGATACCGAATGCCCAATACGCAAACATTTAAACGAACTTTGCACAAATACGCAAATAACCCGTGCCACAGATGAGTTCAAACAAGTGTTCAATTTGCTATGTGTGGCGCCGGCATAATTCAGACCTACAGGACGAAAAAGTATTAGTTGTCTTTATTAATAACACAATTTATTTTTAGCCCGCCTGTTCCTGTTTCACCAGTTAACAAGGGTGCGTGGTGCGAGCTCAGCATGGCGACTTTTCTCAATATGCTCCTAATTAAAGCCTTGCATACACTCACCAGGCATGTAGGCGGATAGTGTGTAAGAAGATTTATAATAATAACAATATCAGCCCTGTATCCTTGAGCTTCGCCATCGGAGGGTCATTATTTTTTTTATATTTTTATATTCATGTTTTTTTTAAATATATATGTAAATAAAAAAAAAACTTTAAATAAAGAGAATTTACATATCAGCCCTGTATTATAATATACTGTCCCACAGCTAGGCACGGTTCTCCTCTACTACTGAGTGAGAAGATTGTTTAATATAATATTTATATGTTTATTAATGTTTTTTTAAATCTTTGGGTTGTTATTATTAATTTGCGTTTTGTAGCCATCACTGAAGTTAATCACATTGATTTATTGGTCAATAACTAATTATTAAATATATTGTTTTCGTACATTTGTTTATGTATTTATTTTAGCTTAACTAGCAATTTTAAGTAATGTTTTATTTTTGTTAGTCATTGATTCCAAAATTAGTAACCGGTATACAGGTAATGTTAAAATTATTTTATGGTTGTTAGTGGTTTTTGAAGACGGTACAATTTTTTGTTAAATGTTTTTATTTTTTGCTCTTTCGTTTTAGTAAAAATCAGTAAGTATACGTCAACATCATAGTTGACGCCATAATTTTAGGAGTTTTCTGATGTATCGCCGAAAACAAGCACCCAACAATAATGAAATTTATATGGGACCACACGGGAAGCACCAGCTTTCAAATAAAAAAATAATCGTCAAATTCGGTTCACCCAGTCAAAAGTTCTGAGGTAACAAACATAAAAACTACAATAGAATTGAGAACCTCCTCCTTTTTTAAAGTCGGTTCAAAATGACGTTGAATGTTGACGCCGCGCCGCGCCGCCGCTTTAAGTTCCCCTGTGTAGGAATGTGAATGAAAATAATATAGTACTTATCGATATTGCAATTTCTAGTAAATTTAACAATATTCTTATTACATCATAAAGATGCGGGGCTGTAATAAATTTATTCTACGGTATTTTATGTATATTAAAGCAGTTCATCATTTTTAAATTGAACCATTACAATTATGCTAAATTAAAAAAGAAATAAAAAATACAAGCATTTTATTAGCCCGTCAAGTACCTGCAGTCTAAACAAAGCAGTATGATAGGTATGATATGATATTTTTTTAGACTGATACATAATGTATGATTAGAAAAATATTATAATCAATAATTATACTGCGTATGAACTACTATAAAAATAAAGAATTGACTTCAAAACGAGAATTTATCATCCCATTCACCACAGTGTCATCAAAATATTATCACATACAATTTAGTATTTTTGAAAGTTTTAAGGGAACTGCGTAATATATTTACGTTATCGATACTGGATCATTGACATTTCATAATCGATAGGATCACTTCACTATCCGTCCCCACCGTATCGCCATGACACTACGCCACGCACGTCACGTGAGCCCACTTAGAACCGACGCCATCGAACAAAATATTGGACATTTGAAATCGTGAGTTTATACTTTTTATTGTTTGGCAACATTATTAGTTTGTGCTTGTTTATGGATAGATTGTTGTAAAAAGGTGATTCATTGTTTACAATGCGTAGAATAGTGTTTAATAGTAAAATTAAAAGGTAAATAAGCTCAATACTATGCCTTTTTGAAGGTTACGGTGACAGTAATTTCAGAAATAGGGGTGGAATTTGTTAAACCTACTTTTATATAAGTCTATATTTGGTTAAAAACGAGTATAAATTACAAGGTTACGGCCTCATTAAATAAAAATCTCGGGACTTAAAACTAATAACACAGACAAAAGTGTTGTATGCATGCTTTAAACCAAAATAAAGTAAATTTATTAACCAATGTACTAAGACCCTACTGACGTAGCTTTAGTTACCAAATTCAATCGATACCTAAGTCATTTCCATAGTAAGTATTGTAATGCTCTTTGCCTAGGTAATAAAGTAAATATCAATATTGTATAAGTATACAAAATTTCTGCAAGAACCCGAAATTTTGCAAATACATTGAATTCGTTAACTGTATAATAATTTAATAACACAAATTTGACTCGAGTATTTAATTCAATGTAATTACTTAACATATAAAAAAAGTAATTTTCACATCATTAGCATAATAGTGCGATAAATTTATATTTTTACGTATTCATAAATGATTATTATGTCTTGAACCGCTTGTCTCAAAAATAAACGCAGTTGCGTAAATGTAGTCTCGAAAACTCATTTTCCTAAAGCTGGGAGTGTAGGTACCTACCTATTGTTTTTGCGTTGTTTTTTCTAGTAAATTTAACAATAAGTAAGTGAGTGGGTATCTACCTATTAAGTTGATTATAACTGGCTTAAAATATTAAAAGCATTCCTTAATACGTAATTCCTAGGTACCTATACTTATTTTGTAATTAGATATTCATGCGACTCTCCTGCCTAAACATGATTACGCGTCGTTAAGTGGCGCTCTTGGTCGTTGCCAACTTTTTGCTATCAAAACACTAGCAATTAGCGGATCCAGCAAAAAAATAACAACTCGTAACAGTGGATGACTTATTTTTTTATTTAAGAAAAGGCATTATACAGAAAACAATCATTATTAACAATACTTAAACACTAAATTACACTAACACTAGATTGTCTTCCTTAAACCTATGCCCTAATTGAAATTAAACTAAATTACTCTCTATGATGGGTTTTATCCTTGTTTGGAGAAAGTGGTGGAGTACTTAGTAGTAGTAAGTGGATTATTACACCGTGGTAATTAGTTAAATGTAGATATGAAAGGCGAAACTATTACCTGATATATCAATATATATAGATAATTTCGGTAAGCTGTATTTTAAGGGTGAATTCCATTCAGAGCATACCTTTATATATTTTTTAAAATACTTAACTTATTTTTGGCCGCCGTGATGAGACCTATCGCACCCGCGTACTAAACTTCATATTACTCGAACGATAGTATAACAATAGCTCTGTATGAAATTGCTACTGTTTATGGGCGGTCGTATCACTTACCATCAGGCAAGTGGCAGGCTCGTCTCGTCATTCAACGGCAAAAAAAATTGCTGTATACTCAGGATCAGGGGCGAAAGGTAAAATTTGCCGAAAGGCAACCCGCCGCAACATTGGTATGCGATCTCCAAATCGTTCTAATGATAATTATTAGATTTTAATGAAGGGAAGCCGACAGGAATCGGATTATACGGACCTTTGGCCACTGCTCGGGACTATGTTCATCGGTTAAATTGGTCTATCGCTCATAGGAAAGCTATATTACTTTTTTTATTGCTTTCAATGATGAGACGAGCTTGCCGTTCGCCTGATGGTTAGCGATACGACCGCCCATATACAGTAGAACCACCATCCAACACTTTGAAATATAAAATATTGTTTGGTATTCCACTGCGCTCGCCATTCTGAGACGTGAGATGTTCAATCTCATTATATCCAGTAGTTACACTGGCTACAATGTCCTTCAAAGCGGAACACAACAATGACAACACACTGTTGCTTAGCGGCAGAAATAGACATTGCGGTGGTACCTACCCAGGCGGACTCTCACATATGAAAGGCCTACCACCAGTAAAGTATTTCTGAGTGCTATAGGCTAATTTTTATCCCGAAAATACTTGACACGCGGGCGAAGCCGCTAGCATAGCCACTAAGTAATAAATTGGTTTTAAAATTAGTAACAGTTTTCTTGAAAGAGTATTTCTTTTATTGGCCTCGGTTTTTTGACTGAGTGATATAAGAAAATCTGAAATTAGACTGGTATTTCAGAAGGGGGCCCATAAACCAGCAAGCTGGCGATAAACTGGTGGAAGGAGCCCGACATGGGAGGTAAGCTTTATGTGAGTGATTGCAGAAATCAATAATTTGAATATTATTTAAATTTTACTTATCAGAATGAATCCCGATTACAAAATGTCTTGTAAATGTAGGCGTCATATCGCGCCATAAAAGCAGAAACTAAACGCTCTGTCTAATTTTTTATTATAATTATAAGTTGTATAAAGAAGGTCGTTTTTCTGATAGATTATCTATTAATTTGACTTACCTACTTCAATAGATCTTAAGCTGTTATGAACATCAAAGATCTAAAATGATTTACATTTAATTAAAATCTAACTAAATTCAACTAGAATGGAGTATAAATTTACCTAAAAGTTTGTTACCCTATAGGCGAACGTACGTAATGCTACGCTACGAAATAAATGAATTACTTAATAACCTTGACTGCTTACGCGCTAATTTCATAAACATTCCCACGGGAGAGCTTGGGTCGATAGTTTCATTTCCATAGCCTTGAATAAATGAATAAAATGGCTGAATTTCGGCCACGGTTGCCAATCTCAATGGAGATCAGCCAGGTACGCAAGATATATTATAGTGCACAAGTGTGTGCGCAATACACAGGTGCACTCTCCGTTCCTTCACTCTCATAGTCCGATGAGACGGCAAATCGACATGACCAAAGAGAAATCAGTTGGTTCTGCCAACGGATTTATGTGCTTTCTAAGGCATTACACCGCCATATACCTGACTCCGAGCTGCGACTGACTAATTTCTCAGAATGAAATAACGCAGTCAAATTAAATTTTGGCCCGACCCGAGATTAGAAGCCAGAAACTCGTACTCGTACACGTAAATAATACACTACGCCTGACCTATATGACCTGAGTTCACCAACTGGCGCACACGCTTATGCACTATAATTTTACCTGGCTGATAACCGTTGAGATTGGCCGCCAAAGTTTCGGCTTGGAGGGATTCATTCGCATATAACGTATTGTATAGTGCCTGCCGGGGAGCGGTATAGTTGCTCGGCGGCGCGGGTGTGGCGAGCGGCGTGTAACACGCTCGTCGCGCCCGCTGCCGACGACGCCTGGAAGCAGATAGTCGACGCCTCGCCGCCTGACAGCATGTGGCACTCGCTCAGGAACTGTGTCGCTTACCAGGTAATCCAGGCATTTACAAGCGATCCCAATTTTCGATCCGAATTCGAATTAACTAATCTAGTCATTTATACATTAAAAAAAACTTTCTTCTCATTTGTTTATTTTCACGATGGCTATAATAACTAATCTCAAGTCATCTAACATATAAACAACTTTGTTCTGATTGGTCTATTTTAACGATGGCTCGAAATAAGGGATAGTGATCGTTTGTTGCTCTGTATCACGCAAAAATCATTCCTTGGATTTAAAATTAAATTACGGCAAAATATTATTTAACAAACATTTAATATTGATCTCACCGTAATGGACCCACTGAATCAAAATTTATTAATATTCTTAGAAATTTCTCTAAGAAGTCCTCAAAAGCTCTATTGGCTGTCCGGATTTGGCCCACAGTCCGTTAGTTTATTTTTTTATTTTAAAATATTTTAAGAGTTACAATGGTATTTGTTAGTAGATAACATCGCAAAAACAATTAGGTTTATGTTTATGCTATCAGAGTTGGATCTCTGATCAAAGGTTGATTGATATACCTTATTTTTTTGTCATGGAGAGAGTTTACATACTTACAATTACAGTAACAGATAATTAAACCATTCACACAATATACCCAGAAATTTCTCTAAACTAGAAAAAACACTTTCCCATAATCTATTTTAGATTTCACCTTTGTTCCGCCCGAGTGCTCATCTCTGCGGCTCATAATGCGATTATCTAAGGTGATTACACACGGTACATCACGCTTGATAAGCACGCATGATCAGTCTAACGATCATGCAAATTTTTGTCTTAAAAATAGCTTGTTCTTTTACAAGGTCGTAACCTAAATGAATATTGTAAAGCCGATGTAAATTTTAACGTGTAATAAAATGTTTTTCAGTTAGATGTAAGCCGTCAGTAATTTGCTTATTTCCTGAGCTTCAATCTTTACACCTACCCTAATTCCATTTTAAAGTGGAGTCGATAGAATACATTTTTTCAAGAATGTTATAGAAAGGTTATGACATAGTTTTTGGTGTATTTATTTTTCATGATTTCCTATGTTAACGCGAATGTTAAACATCGAAATAAACTATTCAATTGTAATTTCTAAATATGCCGATAGATTTATTACTTTTTTCTATGGATTCTATAGTTTGTAGCACTCACAAAAAACCATACTTTTCACAATTTCCAGGCGGGGGTATGGCAGAACCTGTTGATGAAAGGCATAGATGACGTCATTCAGCCGGCCGCTTTCAAACTAGCCATAGTATTACGTCATACGCCCTCTGAACTCGCTGCGAAGTTATTAGCAGAGCTGCTCAGCTTACATCCGCAATCCGTAAGAAATACTAATAATTTTGAGCTTTAAATCAGGACAGCTACAACCCAACGATAAATAAATATTAATAAAGAGTAATGTTATTTTTACGCGCCCTAAAGC
>NC_051119.1:7176914-7232914 GCF_014839805.1 Manduca sexta
TTTTGTGCATGACTGTACCAAAATCACACTGTTAAGGTCGGTTAATTGCATACAAGAGAATTAAACAAACTGTATATAGTTGCGTCACTGTACTATTGTATGAGTGTGTGTTTGGACAACGTGCTAATGTATTTTCCAGTTTTAAGTTAGATTAATATTTTTATTTCGATTTGGTACCGAGTGCAAAAAAGAACAATATTTTTATGATCTATCTAATATTAATAGTGGTTGTTCAGTGGCCGGAATTCGACTAGTGAATTTAAAAAACTTGTAACACATAAGTATTATATATAAATTTTATTTTTCTGTTCTCTGTATGAATTTGAATGATGCCAAATCTCATACTCCCTCTTGCACGTAATGTGCATAAAAAGGATTACAACGTTTTCTCTTCATGTTAATATCTTCCCAATCATATCACTTGGAAAGGAAGTCTTACCCCCTTATTCATAGACGTTATTTATCTAAGGACGGAGCATTGCTGTGATAACAAGTCTGTTTCTCAGTGCTGATGGCATGACAGCCTTCGCAGCGCGTAGACATAGGGCCGTTGTGATTGGCTTATATTGAGATACAGCTTTAATCTAGTTGGCTGTTAGATAAACAAAGGTGAACAAGGAGCAAGCTGTTAGATAAATAAAGCTGAGAAACATACTTGTTATCTCAACAATGCTCCGTCCTTAGATAAATAACGTTTATGAATACGGGGGTAAACATATAATTATCCAGGCCAAAAAGTACCTTATGCTTTATACAATCATTCATTATCTGGTCTATTCATATAGCACCTATCTTCCGTATAGCGCTCTCCGCGTTCACTTCTAACAAACATCTAAAAACATAGACCATGCCCCATATATACATTTAATATAGACTCCTTTTCACTGGAAAACCATAAAGATGGATTTTAATACCGGTAAAGATCCTTCACGCGAGCAGGTCTGCTAAGAGTATGAAGTATAATTAATATTATTAACTCGATATGGCGATAGGCTCGCCTATCACATAGGATGGAACACAACGATAAGTGGGTGTTTAGTTTCATCTTTGCCTACCCCTTAGTTGATGAAAGCGTGATATGCATTTGTTTTGTTTTTGTGGTAAATATACGAATATTGCTTCAACGGTGAAGGAAGACATCCTGAGATGTTCTCTATAGGAAATTTGAGGGTTTGTGAAGTCTACCAATCCGCACCATTCCAGCGTGGTCGACTGAGGCCTAATCTCTGTCAGTTTAGAGGAGGCCCGTGCAGTAGTGTGACAGTATATAATACAGGGCTGATATACTTATTATACGACTAGTCCCACTGTTTTGCAGTTAGTACATTTAATTAAGCAAAGAGTGCGATAAAGTAAACTACAGTATTTCACATCGACCTCACGACTGTTGGACGATTTCTAATCTATTAATTGAGAAAACAACACGTATGTTAGAGGACAGATACTGTGTGCGCAGTAGAGGTCTCTTTACGGGGTTTATTATATTAAGTAAAGTTTAAATAGTAAAGATTTACTTTTAAACAGCGTGAAGAAACTGAACTGAGTTTCTCTATAAGAATTTTAAAGATGTACCTCTTTATTCATAGACGTTATTTATCTAAGACGGAGCATTGCTGTGATAACAAGTCTGTTTCTCAGCTTTGTTTATCCGACAGCCAACAAGATTAAAGTTGTATCTCAATATTAGCCAATCACTACGGCCCTATGTCTACGCACTGCGAAGGCTGCCATATCGTCAGCACTGAGAAACAGACTTGTTATCAAAGCAATGCTACATCCTTAGGTAAATACCGTTTATGAATAAGAGGGTTAGTTTGTAACCTAAAAAACTAAATTATGTTTTTTAAAATCAAGAAATTTACATCTTTTGATCTTTCGATGCTATATGTAGGTATTGTTAGTAGGTTGGCAAGCCAGCAAATGTGTTTTTTTATGGCCAAATCTTTAATGCTTATGATGACTATTATTGCTCAACTGGTTAGGCAGAAAGTTATCGAATTGTATATTTCTGCTACTTGAAATAAAACGCTTTCGTTTCTTTATTTAATTCTAATAAAATAAAGAAGTGATTACTAAAAGGCTGAGGGTGGCTCACAATAACTGGAAGAGTTAATTATCACCAAAGATAAAATAACATTTTTGTACTCTACAATGCAGTTGTAGTAAGGTAATGATTTCTTACGTGTAAGCGAATGTTAGAGTTTGAAATAAAAATATTTTACAAATTTTATTGCGGCTTTTTATATTATTACCAGCTGTGCCCGCGGCTTTGCCCGCGTGGTAATCGGTGTGTCACAAAGCTTTGCCCGGGTAAATTTCGACCCACGAGATTTTTTACAACCACGTGACTTCTTCAACAGTAATCATTATATTCCAGTCAATTTACATAAAACTGTAATGTACTATTTACCCAAAACATTTTCAAGCATCGCACTATCTTTAAAAAAAAAATCGTTCAGTAGATTTTGAGAAAATCGATCACATATACACAAGACAGATTTTGGGGACTGTTTTATAATATGTATAGATTTTCTCCCCGAGAGATACGATAGAATCCGTAAAATAGTTATATTTCAATTGCAGTAAGAGTTTAAAAGAGTTTAAACATAACTGCGCAGCAAAACCCACAAAAAAGGAAAATAGGAACGTAAAAAGCAAAGCAATGTCAAAAGTCAATGTTTTTTTTAAGTCCACAGGTATGTATTGTAGCCAATAAGTGTCTAAATATTGTCACACTGGCCCGCACTCAGTGTCCCGTGACGGGGGCGACGTCTCACTCGCACGCGCCGCGTCGGAGCAGGACGGGGGCCGCGTGGAGGCGCGCGCGGCACAAAGCTGCCGACTAACACAATACTACCATGGTGGCAATCCAGAGACGGACTTGGGTAGGACAAAAATTTATCAGTTATGGGAAATGTATTATTATGATAGAGTTAGAGTTCCAAAAATTATGGATTTTCACCAGTGGAATTTATATAATATAACCTTATTCCGTATGTTATTATGTTGTAAACAGGCTTTTAAAATAGTATAGGTTAGTACAGTAGTTCTCAAACTTTTTAAATGACGGAACCCTTTTGGGAAGCAAAATACTTGATGGAACCCTACAATAAAACAATTGTTTTTATAAGTGTATTTTTTATTAATCAGCATAATAAAAGTACAATGTAACTGTTACTAATTATTATTGAGAGAGGTGTTTTGATTTTATTTCTAAATTCTTGCGGAACCCCGACAGAGGTATCACGGAACCCTAGGGTTCCGCGGAACACACTTAGAGTATAGCTGGGTTAGTATCTTTAATTGCATTTCCTTTTATTTTTTCCATGGCCATCAAACCGATAATTGGCCAAATTAAAATTTAAATGAAAATACAATTGTAATAACTTTCTCTAATTAAAAATTTAATTATTTCTTTTTATTTCAGCCGACTTCAAAAGAAAGACGTTACCTAATTCTTAGTAAAAAGAAATATTATTCAGCGATTTTTTTTAACAATAAAAGAATGTAAATATGTGTAATATTTTTTTTAAACGTCCAATTTCGGACCTCGTGTCGGTGTATGCACGTAGCCCTACACTGTAGTCCACTCGCGCGCACTTCACTCTGTCTTGTGTGTCCGCCGCCTGACACATAGCCGGCCGGCTCACGTCACGTGTCGAAAAAATTAAAAGCGAACTGTTCTTTATTCAAAACTAGCTTTTGCTTGCGAGTTGGCTTGTATGTGTGAGTTTTCCGGGATAAATGTCCCGCTATATGTTTTCCCGGGGTAGAAAGCAGCCTTTGTTCTTCCCAGGGTCTCAAACTATCTTTATACCACATTTCATCAAAATCCGTTTGGTAGTTTTTGAGTTTATCGCGTTCAGACAGGTAGACAGAGGAGTTTGTTTTATAATATAGTTTTTAGAACTTTTTAAGAATAAGACACATGATTCATTGATCGCTCCTATTGGTCATAGCGTGATGTTATGTAACCCACAGCCTTCCTTAATAAGTAGGCTATCTAACACTTAAATAATTTTCATTTCGAACCAGTACTTCCAGCAAACAAACTCTTCAGCTTTATATAATAAATAGTATAGACTTATGATTTTTAAATATTATGCCAATAATACGGGGTAAATAGGTCTAAAGAGGTGGAAAATAAGTTTTAAATATCCAAAATTATACCCAGACAATGCAACGTTTTACTGCACTTAACGCAAAATATGTTTCAGTGCCCATTCAATGGAGATTACAGCCTAAATAAGCTATACCTACAAATAATAGAAATATGAAGTTTTAAGTAATATTAGGTGTTCATTTAAAAATTTTCGCACTGAAAAGATTATAAATTTAGTTCTTCGTAGTCGTACACTCTTGACATGGTCGTGGTTATATTTGGGTCTATAGAAAAACTGTGGTTTTCCTGATGCGTTGCCATATGGCTTGATGTTTGGCGGAGTGGAGGCATTCGTTTATAAAAGAGGTATTTTTAGTATTAAATTTAGTTAAAAATGCATATTTCAAATTGTTACTAAACGTCGTTTCTAAAATGATTTACAAAATATACGTCAACACGGGCGAGAATTGCCTAAGCATTGCGTACAGACGGGGTAACTTTTTAAGCAATAATTGCGTACGATTATCGCTAGCAATAATTGATCCGTCTAACAGCTGGTCTCAATAAATGATCCAAATCTCAATCTCCAATCTAATTTTGAGAATGAACCAATCAAAATATGATATGTATGTATGTCAAACAAACTCTGTTTTGATTGGTCCAATTTTGAGATAGATCGAAGAAAGTCATTGGGATCGTTCATTAAAAATGGCTTTAAATGAGGCTGAATTTTTAGACGAGCTTACCGTTTGCCTAATGGTTAGCGATACGACCGCCCATAAACCGTGGAAACACCATCCAACACCTTGAATTACAAAGTATTGTTTGGTATTCCACTGCGCTCGCCATCCTGAGACATGAGATGTTAAGTCTTATTATGTCCAGTAGTTATACTGTTTACAATGTCATTAAAACCGGAATACAACAGTGAGTACACATTCCTGCTTGGCGGCAGAAATAGATATTACGGAGGTACCTACCCAGGCGGACTCTCACATAATATGAAAGATCAACCACCAGTAACGTCTGCATGTTTTACGATCAAGAATTAGTTTATAAAAGATTATTACCAAGACTTTAGTAAAAGCTCTCATAGGGGGCGTAGCTCAGATGGTAGAGCGCTCGCTTAGCATGCGAGAGGTACCGGGATCGATACCCGGCGCCTCCATTTAGATCAATCCGTTTTTGATATATTTTTTGTAAATCAAAAGATTTCTTATGTTTACGCGAATGTTAGACATTGAATATTTTACGAATTATATTGTGGGTTTTTTATTATATAATTATTTTGTCCTAACCTTTTGAAGACTTTCCAGCCTTCAAGGCCACGATGGGCATAGTGTTGGTTGTCCAAGAAATTAATGTAACATTGGGTTGTAATATGAATGAATGAATCCTTCCTAGCCGAATTTCGGCCACGGCGGCCAATCTCAATGGAGATCAGCCAGGTACGCAGGAGATATTATAGTGCACTAGTGTGTGCGCAGTACACAGGTGCACTCTGTTTTTTCACTCTCATAGTTCGGTGAGACGGCAATCCAACATGACCGGAGAGAGATCAGGCGCAGGGCCAACAGCTTTACGTGCTTTCCGAGGCACAGGGATATCACACCGCCAACTTCCTGTTTTTTAAGATGGAAAAACCCAGTCACAATTATTATGGCCCGACCCGGGATTGGTGGCACCTCTGCCTACCCTATCGGAAATAAAGGATTTGTTTTTGCTCTATCATGGGTCAGAACACAGAATGCGAATAGTGGGTGCCCTGGCTGCAAATTTGCCAACCCTAACGGAAGTAAAGAAATTGTGTTTGCGTTCCGTTTTGAAATTCGCAAAAAAAAATACGAAAATAAATGTAGCCATTTTCACGAACCAAAGAAAATGCAAATGGCAATTTTCCTCAAAAGAATATCGTCTTAAAGTGACATGTAGTGGTACAAATTAGGGTTCCGCGGAACCCTTCCGTGGTTTTTATTGTGCATTGCGTTTTATTACTTTTTTATATCTTTTTAACAGCTTTGGGGAGGTCAGTTATTGATATTATTATCTGGTTAGGGTTGGCACTCATTTTACAGTATTTTTTTGATATATGATATTTGAAACGATGCGTACATTTAGTTTAGTCTAAAAATAAAATACGTAATTAAAATCCAGCATACATATTAAATATACCTAGATAATAATTGAAGAATTGGTTGTTTCTTACTACAAGGTAAAGTACAAACAACAACAGTACTCAGAACAAACTGGGTTACCTACCCAGTTTGTTCTGGGTACTGTAAGTTAAACTTCTTCTAAACTATTTCGTTACATACATTTGTTTTCAGATTAAAGCGGCGATAGCCTAGTTGGGTGTGGAACGGACTGCCAAGACGAATGTCCGCAGGTTCAAATCCCAAGGGCACACACCTCTGACTTTTCTAAAATCATGTGTGTATTCTTTGTGAATTTATCGTTCGCTTCAACGGTGAAGGAAAACATCGTGAGGAACCCTGCACATCTGAGAAGTTCTCTATAGGAATTTCGAAGGTGTGTGAAATCTACCAATCCGCACTAGGCCAGCGTGGTGGACTAAGCCCTAATCCCTCTCAGTAGTAAAGGAGGCCCGTGCTCAGCAGTGGGCAAGTATATAATACAGGGCTGATATTATTATTTATTTTTATTATTTGTTTTCAAATACTCATATAATATACTGTTATCAAGGCGATTTTTCCACTGTCCAGTAGCAATTGTCTGACTCGTTTTAAATGCCAGGTACGTGGCGGACTTTCTAATTTAAATTTACCCTCTAAAAATAATATCCACTGTCAGTTATTGTCAACCCTATCATAGCAAGCCAGGGGTCGTCCATCACGCACAGGGAAAAGGGGACAATAATATCTTAAATATTTTGATCGCTTACTGTAAATGTCACGGAATTCTTGAGCCGTTTCGTTAATGGTGTCGTTTGTAAAGGTTTTTTCCCCTGGGCCCTTATTCTGTATGATAGTGTAAACGCGTAACGCGGCCGTGTCATGTTATCTTCGAGAAAAGTGCGTGGAATGGTATTCTGTAAGCCAAATTTCTATAGTCCTAAACATGATACGTTGTGTTACGTGCTTGTTACGCACTGTTAAAATAACGTGCGGGATAAAGAACAAGGCCCCTGGTCTGTAGTGAGTAGGGTTTGGATGTTAGGTAATGTGGATTCTAGATGTTAATTAATGAATGTAATTTGCAAGTTTGTATATTTAGACGAGTTATATGTATGGCTTTGTACTTAATTATTGTTTTTAGTTATAAAATAAATTGTATAACTGAGGTTGATACTTCACAATTCGGTCATTTATGAAGAAATTTGTTTTTTTTTTCAAAAGAATATACCACGAGATTGGTCTCAATGATTTTTTTCAAAATCGCTTTAGTAGTTTGGTTTTAAATCTTGTGACGTTTTTAGTTAGATATGATGTTTTTGCATCTACTTTTTACTTACTTATATATACAGTGTATGAAAAGGTGTTATGGTGTATATTATACACCATAACACCTTTTCCCTTTTCAGGGGTAGGCAGAGGTGTAATACATCAGCTCGATAATCGTATTGTGAGCGAAACACAACTACGCCATTGAGACTATTTTTAAGTAACACAATAAAAAAACAAAAAAAAAATTACAAAAAATTAAACCGCCTTCAAAAACCACTAAAAACCAAAAAAGTTATTTAACATAACTGGTATATACTGGTTACCAATTTTGCAGTCGGTGCCTAATTAAAATGCTGGGAAAGCTAGTTAATTAAATTAACAAATGTATGAAAATAAATTTTAATTTGTCACCGAACGCCTTGAAGTAGGTAATTATAACAAAGCATGTAATAATAAACTTTGTACGTAAGTACATATACAATAATTGAACCCATATTGTAACTTATTTGATCATTTAGCGTTTCCATACGAAATTTCGTATGCAAACTTACGTCAAACATTCTTACAAAGCATCCACCGATATTTGACCCCTACATATAAAATGATCATATGACTCCACAGGTCACCACAAACTGGACGAAAATAATACTTTGACAGAATCTTGTTTAACGCGCGACGTGCCTTCAGTCTGTTTAAAATACGACAAATTTAATTGTTACATTGCAAAATAAATTTCGTGCGAATATAAACTGAATTGCGAGGAAATAAAATACTATTCAGTTTAGTCGGCTGCAAAACAAAGTTTGTTCGAACATCCTTAAGGCAAAACACTCACAGATAGAAATCTTGTTAAGGGGCATGTCTTTTCCAGTCTCTTTTGTCTACAATTACTCCCTTTGTGGTCTCGAGAGTATATTTATCTCTTTCTAACGTGTGAAAAATTATACATGCATCCCTCTCGTTGCTCTTTGGCAATCCAATTTGAGATTTCCGCTTGCGTTTGTTATGTTTTTTCTTTTTTATCTTTCGCTTAAAGATATAGTAAAGGTGAGGTTTTAGATCATTCAGTAAGGTACAAGAAATGAAATGCTTAAGATTTTAAAAACATTTATCGATTTCAACATAGCCTGAGAATAATCCTTATTTATATTAAAATAGGTATCAATTTAGCTGGACACATTGCAAATATCTACCTATGACATGGTGACCAAGCACTATTAAATAGGCCATCAGTTTTACATGGTGTAGGAGGCGTTAAGTTCGAATCGCGGTTAGGGAAAAGTGATATTATGTTTTTCTATCCCTTATCAGCACGGAGTATGGAATTTGGTTCTAGAGAATTATAATATGGCAATAGTCTCATACCCTGTCGTAGTTGTGCCTCTAACTACCCCTTCGGATAAATAAGGACGCGATAATGTGTGTGCTAATAATGACAAATTAGTTTTCCCCGAGACTCGCCGAGCTTCACTGCTCGGTGTCATAATAAGTGCCACTGCTAATCCTGGCTTACAGGAGCTGTACTGGTGGGTGTGAGGGCGGGAAAGTCTCTGGCGCTAATAACATTTAATACTATATCAATCAAATGAAATTTACTTGAAACTCGCGAACCAGGCTTTCTATTTTTCACATATTTGGCAGAAAGCATCGCAGGTCCTTTGTTTTTCATCTAGTGTCTCTTCTATAACTATAATTTTATTAGTTTATGTTAAAAATACATTCAATATCAATAACACATTTTTCAAAGCGCCATTTGTCACGTCAATTGCGTATTTTTTAACGAATCAAATATTGAATTCGGAACTTAAACGCAATCGAACACTGTTGAAAGTATTTCAAATATGAAAAAAAATACTTTTTAATTTTTTGTGACGCGGTTGCTATTCAGCCAGTTTCAACTAAAGAGTTGGAAATATAAACAATCATGTGGAATGTATTTTTTAGAACTTATGGTTGAATTGAATGATCAGAATATTTGAACGGATGAGTATTTTTTTTTGGCAGAAATCGTCGCGAGCACAATTATAGTAATCTAGATTATAATACTAGTAACTCTAGTTTTCGATTGCGGTTCCATTCGCGAATGAATATATCAAAAATGTGTTTTTTGGGTAAAACATATTCGTTGGAATTCTGGCTTATAAAAATTAATACCTATCAAGTATCAAGTGAAAAATCTTATACGAAACTTCAACAAAGTATCGTGCACCAATCCTTCAACCCGTTTTCCGCAAAATAAAACTAGCCACGCAAACCAACCCTCCGTAATAAAAGGGGTGAAAAATATCATCTAAACGTCAAAACCAAATAATTTAAAAACGATATCCACCCCACATGGGAAATTGTTACGGCGCGTGTCACGGATTAGCGCCATCTTGCGGTGCGGTAATTAAATTTCGCGCCAAAAAGAATTCGAATCAAATTGCGTGGTTAATTCTTTTGTAGTTTTAATTGGTCATATTGGATTAAATGTCAGTTTGAGGAATGTGTATATGTTAGATAAATAGACTGGACGGGTTAAGTGACCTCTTCTGTTTCTATTACGCTGTCTAAGACGCTTTTCCCCGTATTCATAAACATCACTATGAGGACGCATAGCAGTGGCGAAAGGTGAAGTTTTCCAAAAGGGAATTCGACACAATATATTTAAACCATTTATTTTTCTACACACACATAATAACAAAAAAGTATAAAAACACACACACACACACAGTTAACAATATTAGGCATATAACGGATATATTCCATGAAGTCTGATAGAAGGGTTGTCAGCGCAGTATACGCTGTTAAACAGCATTGATTTTCAGCTGTACCCCAGATTTTTAGCTGTACCCGAGGCACTTATATGCATAAATAATAATAATAATAATATCAGCCCTGTATTATACACTTGCCCACTGCTGAGCACGGGCCTCCTCTACTACTGAGAGGGATTAGACCTTAGTCCACCACGCTGGCCTAGTGCGGATTGGTAGACTACACACACCCGCGAAATTCCTACAGAGAACTTCTCAGATATGCAGGTTTCCTCACGATGTTTTCCTTCACCGTTATATGCATAAATGCGGTCTGCAAATCGTTCTAATGATAATTAAATTCTTAATAAAGGGAAGCCGACAGGAATCGGACCTTTCACCACTGACGCACAGCGCACCCGAACGCATAGGTATCGGCATTTCATAGTTTTTTGGCTTTGTTTAGATTTATCTAATAGACAACTGAAGTAAAGTTATAATCTTAAAGTTAGCTAATTACTGCGTCCCTATGGCTACGCACTGCGAAGGCTGTCGTGCCGAAAGCTTTGAGGAACTGATTTATTGTATAGTACTGCCGTGTATGGTAAGTAACGTTTGTAGGGAAGCTAGTACGTAGAAACTTGTGGGTTGAATTTTTACCGTTATACTTATAAATTCATGAGTACTAATATAATAATTTAAGCAGTAATCTGTTAACCTATTAACTGTCTTATCCGTTTTGAGAATTAGATATATTCGGCGGCGGACGAACATTGTAAAATAGATCCTAAATACTAAGTATTGCTTGTAGCTCCGCCGACGTGAAATCTTTAGCCGGAATATATGTAATACAGTGACTTTATTTAAATCGTATGTTGTCTTAATTTAGGACAAAGTCTATCAGTATGTCAAATTTCATCGAAATTCGATCAGCAGTCTTTGCATTTATCATCGTCGAAGAATCAGAAGAAGATAGATCCAACAAAATGCCATATTATAAAGCCACATGTATTAACTTAAGTCCTAATTGTAATTTTTTTTTCTTTAATTTTACAGAGTAAAAGAAATTAATTTTATAATTACTCTGTGAACGTGTAGCGACATCTGACGTCCAATAGCATACTCAATAATTTAAGAAATAATTTTATAGCAGTGACATCTATTGAACAATAGCAAAACAATTTAATACTGTAGCTAACCAATTCATAATTTAGTTTCCAATAACATTTTGCATGAACGGAAAAAGAAAAAGATCTACGTTGCTTTTAACACACCTACATAATAACATTATGAAGTTTATTATTATCTTTCATAGTACTCATATTATACACTACAATGTCCTTCAAACAGGACCTAAATAATGCCTGCACAATGCATATCGCTGCTTGGCGAAAAAATATACAAAACTGTAGTAGGTGCTTAACTAGACTTGCATATGAGAGCTATCATTTAACTTTGACAGGATATTAGTGATCTATTTATTGAGCGGACAGCGCCCGTATAAGATATCCTGGTAGGTCATCGACCCCGGCGAGGACTAATCAATTGACGTATCACATCTGTCAAGATGAATGATTGCAAACTTTCCGTTAGACTGATTATAAGGTCACGCCTATATCATCATCAGGGTAGGCAGGGGAGATTACCTTTCTACAATTCACCTGGACTACACACTTTTCTATCTCATGTTATAGAACGATTCCCATAACGGGTGCAAATTTCATTTTGGGATAAGTTATATATTATATGGGAATCTATGACCTCACCAGTATTTAATTTTTAAATTTAAATTGCATTTCATCACTTTTGTGTCCATACTTTCAAATATTTGACCAAAATGTTCTACAAACTACACAGTACCTAAATTATAATGAGTGAATTTCAGTCTTAAGAATCTTTTTCGCCTAATCTCACGTAGTTTCATCACATAAAACAAAGAGTAGCGTTTGTTTATCATTCTCTGGTTGGATCTGATACCTTATCATTGTTTTGTCACACGACATAGAGTATTAAAAGAGTAGTCATATTTTTGCATAAAATTAAATACGATTTTGTTTTTACCTCAAGTAATTGTTTAGGTAAAAGTAAAAAAAATATCTCTAATTTAAAAAAAAGACCTGTTAATTGTTTGCGCCTAAGAAATAATACACGGAATTTGGAACACTATTCGACTGTCATTTCCAAAATTATTGTATGAACACTATTTTAGAAAATAATTTAGCTTTTTAAATGTAATACTTAATTCAATATTATTTTATATTCTTCGAGCATATGTTAACTAAAATAAATACCATAGTGATCCACGTAAGTGTGTCGCATTCCGGGATCAGACTGTGTATATCTGGTTCCAACAGGCCGGCATAATTGTGTTGAGGGGTAATCATCACACGTCATTCGACATTCTATTGGACCCTACTCTACCATCAGGTGTAGATATAAATTTACGTATAATATATATATATATATATATATATATATATATATATATATATATATATATATATATATATATATATATATATATATAGATACTTTCTAGATTAAGTATTCTTTGCGTAAGAATTAGATGACAAAAAGAATATTAACTACTATGTAACTTACTTATTGAGTTTGAAATAATGTTATGAAAATATTGGAATAGTGTGTAATATTAATATTTATTTTTATGGCCGTCATGTGTAATATACAAAATAGTTACAATATGTGCAATAATAACTTCATCTCGGACGTACACGACTTTAATTATTACAACAATAATAAAGCTTTATTCTTAGGTTTTTTTTTTTTTTTTTTTTTTTTATTCGGCACGGCGATTTAACCCCACTATAAGTAGAGTGGGGTCCAATAGATTGATAGGATGTCAAGAGATGAGTGCCTGTCGGCAATCGACACAATTATGCCGGCCTGTTGGAGCCGGATATACACAGGCTGATCCCGGAACGCGACACACTTACGTGGGCCACTATGGTGGATTTTAACGTCTTGTGTACGGTCGCTGTCCGGTCGGATATAAAATATATCCTACCACCAACAAGTAAAAAACAATTATGGCGTGTTTTATAAAAAGATAATATTATTATGCTTTTTATGTTTATACACTCTCGGGTGAAAGCTTTTGTGAAGGCAAAGTTTGATATTATTGTACTATTTTACGCCACAGAGACAATAAAAAATATGTTCTCAGCGTATTCCTTGGCCTTGCTTTAGACTTTGCTTAGTTATTATTCTTAACGCCGAACACAACTGATTATAGAAGCTGTGAATATCACAGAAGGGTTCCACATGAAATTGTTACCGAAGTTTACTGAGCATTGTGGTACTTAACATCTACCGTAAAGGTGACGAGCGAACTTTTAATTGTAATCTTTGGTAAGTTCCGCTAATATTTTAAGAGTTATGAGTTAATCTCCAAATAATAATCCACTTGCCTACCGTCATAAGGTGCTTCGAACAACTTCTTCCATCTTCAAAAACGCCCTCTCTGCGATACTTAGTCTATATCTAAGAAGAGAGTCGTTCATATCTGAGTTGTCTGACATAAAAATAGCAGTCGGCGATCGTTATCAGTCAACAAACAAATCTTTAGCGGCTGTCATCGCTTGTAAACAAGGACAATGGACTTTACACGTAACATTTAATTTACAGATCAAATATTTCCACCGAAAACTGATTCACAGAATGGAGTTATTCGCCATGTTTATTTGATTCATTGAATAGAAATTGGGAATGGCTGAGATAAAAAAATATTAGGAGAATATTGTTCACTCTATTATGGCATTATATTGTAAACAAATTAGTAATTTATTCACGTTTAAATATAAAAAGCAGATGTTAATGTTAATTGTTTCTTGTAGAGTCGATTCGTAATTTAATTTTAGTAGGGCATAGGTTTAAGGAAGACAATCTAGTCTTAATTTAATTTAGTGCTTAAGTATTATTATTATGTAATGATTGTGTTATGTGTTATGCTTTTTGTTAAAGAAATAAAAAAATATATATAATATTATAATTACCATAATTAGCTAATGTCTCCTTACCCTTGTATCATCCTCTTCCAGTGACCGTCCTGAGCCGAGGTTCGTACCCTGTTAGTGGGTTACCCTCAGGTTGCTTAATTTTCAAGGGTTGCGAACGCCTAAAGCGCTCACCCAAAAAGTCCAGTGTGTTTGTATAAGCTGACCCTTATCGAGCTAACATATGTATAGTCAAGATAAAGAAAAGGTAAGGTCCAAAAAGAGCTCATCATAACAAATTTTTTATTCAGTTTAATAATTATATATTTTCTATGTTTGCACCAGGTATGTGGTCCGTGGCGGCCTCTTCAATAAGGTTTAAGAGTATTGTGTATGTTTACAATTATGTTCAAATTGTGTTAAAATTGTAATGACTATTTTAATTGTGTAATTATTTTCTATTTTCCCTCATTGAAATGTAATTAGCGTTATATGTTTTTCGCATATAACATTATTTAGTTTGAATTGATGATAGAATCCGAAAATTAGTTTAATTTCAATGTCTAACATTCGCGTAAATATAAGAAATCATTATAATTTTCTCCCGTTTCGAAGACGTTGCAGCCTTCATGGTCACGCAGGGAATCTGCAATCTAAATTATGAAAGTTAAATCAGCTAATTAAAAAATTATATCTTCTCATTTGTTGTTTAAGCAAAGCTAATCTCGTATTGCCGAGGCCTCCCAGTGCGCAGTTAAATTAACATGCACTCGTTCATTAACTACATTAATACGCTTACTAATCATTCCCTGCTATTTCACACACTGACGCCTTTTATTCCCGAATCGGTAAGCAGAGTCGCAACTGCTGCACTCTACTATCTGATGCAACTGATCTATCTCGAACACTAGTAATTTTATATTAAAGTAGACTTCAGTATTTTTTATGGACACGGTTATTTGATCCCTCTGCACCTGATGGTAAGTGGAGTGGAGTCCAGTAAAATGTCGACTGACGAGACACACAATTATGTCGGCCTGTTGGCACTGGATATACACAGGCTGATCCCGGAACGCGACAAGCTTAGGAGGGCCACTATGGCGGGTTTAACACCTTGCGTACGGTGGTTGCTATCCGGGCGGATATAAAATATATCCTACCACCAGCAAAACTAACCTAACTTATTTTAGAGCACAATTATATAGAGACAATCTTAACTAATTAATTATTTAAAGGCATTTTGTCTAAGGTCCGTGGAATTGGAACCTATGGCCTTCGTGTAAACAATATGTTGCAAAAGGGCTAAGAGGGCCAGAAACTTTAGTACCAAATAACAATGAAATAAATTGTCTCTATTTTCGCCTATCGACATATCAATCGTGATAGATTCGTTTATTTCACGTCGTTTAGCGAGTGCGTCGACATCTCACCCGCGAATCGTGGAGTCACGATGTTCGCGTCCCAGACTCTATTACGTATCTTTATAACCATTATTGAACATGTCATAGAAATAAATGATTGGCTATTGCCAATCACCAGAGTTAGTTCATCAGAGTTGAGTTATTCTAATTATTATCTATTGTCTATAATGTATGTTCTAATTAAATTACACATTTACGATGTTCATCTTTTCCCTTCACGTGTGCCAAATTTCATAATTCTAGGTCAACGGTAAGTTATTATATAATTTAGGTATTGATTCTCTTCTGAAATCGCAAAATATGTGACAAAACGGTCATATCTTTTGATACCGTTGGCTTACAAGTTGTTATTTTACAGCTGTAAGATCGTAGGTCTGAGCATTTGATATTTAAAATTGGAAACCTCTACGCGTTCTTGAGAAGAATGGCCTTGATATACAGACGGACAACGAAGTGATCCTATAAGGCTTATATATGAGGTACAGAACCCTAATGAAAAAATTTAGAGGCAAATTAAAACACTTCACAAGAGTTACAGACGTATACAGATTAGTTGTATTCGTTTTTCAAATATATTTTTTTATTATGATATGGACAAATTGCTTTACAAGAGTTGCATAAGAGACTGTCAAATAGCCATCGATTTCTATGAAGATACGTAATGGCGTCTCGCGTTTATCTCTGTCGCCTCACATACTGGGATTGTGTATTGAAACAGATCGCATCCAACCACCGACTAAAGAGGATATCACTAATATTTGGAATTTGTGTCAGTGAGTATATACTTTTTTGTGATGGAACTTTTTGGGTGTTTAAAATTTGTGTTGTAACATTCTTATTTTAAAAAGGTAACGATTTTTTTTTGTGGCATGGTTAGTAAATTTTTTTTTAATTAATTTTTTTAGTTCTATTTTTCTTTATTACGTAAGTTTTATATGTTGATAGACAGTTGAAAAAAATATTATTTTTTAAATATTTGTGATTTATTTAAATAAAGTCATTAAAGCCATTTTTGTTGGACAAGAAATTAGAAAATTGCATTTTAATAAATACGATATACTTGGTATTTTTATTATTAAGACTTTATTGTTTGCACAAAATACCTACTATAATGAGTATTTATTTAATAAGAGACATATATAAATTCTTTCAATTACAATAACAATAAAAAATTATACATTACCTTAGTAAGTAAAACAATAGGTTATTGTTCCCAAATAAATAAATAACACACTGTCAAAAGTAGACTTTTAAATACTCAATTTATTCCTAAGAATATCACTATTCTATAGTTTTGCATCATGTGATAACAGTTTCACCAAGCGTCTGACAGGCGGCGACACTTGTCATATAAAGTTATTTATAGCATAATAAACAAATTACTATTAATTTAAGTATTTTTGAATCCATTTCCCGAACAGGAATCATTGATACAATTTTATTTTAACCTTGAAATGATGTAATATCCAAGTTTGATTTAAAGCGAGGTTATTGGAAATAGCATTTATGGTTTCATACTTCGTTGTAGCCTATTGGGTGTTTCCACAATAGGTGCCGTGAGAATAATACCACATGGGGATTATTGATTTTGATTTATGATTACAAATGGTTAAATTGGTTTGAAGCTTTATTAACAAAGACATTAAAGTATAAAGTTAGCTGTAGACCGGATATCCAAGCCACATTTTCGCTCCAATTATTATTATTATTATTAAATGGTAATAAGTCGTTGTCTTATTTGAAATGTCCGTGTACCAAGATGTCACAGCGTTTTAAATATTAATACAAAAATAATATATTTACAGAAAATATTCTAATATTCGCATTAAAATCGTGCAAATTTTAATATGGGCTAAATATTAAGTATTTTACATTGATGTTTTACTATTTTAAAGGAGATTGAGTAACAATTACATAAACGCAAAATTTTTGTATGTGATATTCCCAATATCCGCTCTATATAATCTTAGAACTCATGTTTATTAATAAATAAAAGAAATTAATTCGCAAAGCTATGAAATTATAGGAATAATTTTTATTCGTGAATTTAGTATGTAGAAATTTTTTGCGTAGGATCGGAGGCGGTTGGAAAGAAGTGCTAATCAGTGACTAATATACTTACTCATGTTATAGAAAATACGATGATATCTATGTATTGACGTTTATCGGTTAAATAGCCTTTGCTCGGGCTTCACACGCGTGGAAAAGTTTTGTCCGGGATAAAAGTCCGGCTTTCTATTTTCCCGGGATAAAATGGAGCCAATATTTTAAGTAATACCTCTAGTAATACATCGATGAAAACAGCATTAAATTCCATGCAGTAGTTTTTGTGTGATGCGTGTACAAACATAGAGACAAACAACAGACAAAAATTGTAAAAACTCTATTTTGCTTTGGTTGCTCTACTAAAAAAAAACAAAAATATAAGTTTTTCTTAACTATCTATTATGTATAGATATCGGCCTGCTACAGTTTTATTGTATGTAATAAAAATATTATGTTTTCCCGGCTTGTTCTCTGTACAATAGTTTTAAAATGATTATTTTGTGCTTTATATTCGTAAGCCTATTATTAACATCAGGTAGAATGTGGCCGGCAAGGTGATTACGACCACTGAGTGACAGTTTTGTTGCTCTTTGTGTAACAGAAACGTGGAAACAAGTGAATAAATCTGACGTTAAGTGCTCTCTAACCATACACTCATAATTCCATAAGAATTAAGACCAAAACAGCGATTGGAAGGGAAGGGGGGTTGTACAAAAAGAACAGGAATAAGGAAGTCTAAGTGTTTGTTTGGGTTATTGCAAATCTTACATTTTGATGATCACCTCACAGGGAATCGTTCTTGCAATTTAATTCCTCAGTTACTCGTTAAGTCAGAGAGGGCAGATAACGATTCTGCAAGATGTTTGCAGATGATTGATTATGTATTATCAGTAGAAGATAAGATAATAATGTACACAACACAATAAAAATAACACAAACGTTCTAGAATAAACTGAAGTTTTTTTCTGAGATACATTAAGAATCTGCTGGGCTTTTCTAGAATCTTTGTAATTTCATATTTCGTACTTGATTGGCCAAACAGTCCAAACGTTTGACCAAATATCCCAATGCAATGAGTTGTATGTAACAATGTCTTCTCTTCGAACAGAAATGGCAGACCAACGTTTTCTGGAGCCTGGGAAGGTGATTCGCCCCATAATAGACCACGAAGGCGTCAAGCTCCTAGTAGAACGGCTGTACGGCATCTCAGTGCTAGAGCTAACTGAACTCAACGGCTATGATGATAAGAATTACAAGATCATCGAAGATCCCAATGTGAAGAATCCGTTGATTACCAACCATTGCCCACATGGGTATGTCCTGAAGATCATGAACTCTATGGACTCTGAGAATGTCACGGTTGTGGAGGCGCAAAACGAGATTATGAACTTTTTGGGTGAGTATTTTCAAAATTGATTAAATGATAATGGTCTCTAAATTCTAGTAAGCAGTGACAGCATAGGGAGTTTAACGGACTGCTAGGATGAGTCCGCGTGTAAAACCTAAAGGAACGCACCTCTGACTTATCTCAAGTTAGTAAGTGTGTATTTTCTGTGAATTGAGTGGGCAAATCATCGTATAAGAATTTCGAGGGTAAGTCAAGTATGCCAATCTGCACTAGGTTAGCGTGGTGGATGAATGCCTTGTCCCGCTCAGTAGTAGAAGAACCTCGTGCGCAGCAGTGGAACGTCACATAATGAAGAGCAGATATCAAAATAAAAAATTGTAGTTGCAGCACATCAACGTACAGCAGGATGATTAAATGTATTTTTGTAACTAAACGCTGAGACGAGAAAGGCACTTAACTGGTTATTTATAGCTCTATTTATACCCATAGAATACGTTTACAATTAAGAATTTGAACTATAAAGTTTCCTTCTCTGAAAAAACTGTACACATTAGCAGCAACAGATGCACATTAATATTAAGCAGCTAAACTAAACATGACATTATTGGAATGGTACGTTACCTTAACCGATACAACTCCAAGAAAACTGTCTCAGGAGACAGTATATAAATCTGTAGTATCCACTCAAACTTTTGATGAAACCTGCGATCTAAGACAATAAAGTCATGTTAATCGAATAATTCTAGCTACCCGCTCTGTAACCTGCCCGAAGCCGATCCGCAATGTGTTCGGGCACCTGCACTCCGTGGAGAACATCGGCGGGAAGAAGCACGCTGTCCGCCTACTGGAGTATGTTCCTGGTGAACTCCTGAAGGACGTGCCCAAGTCCGAGCCGCTGCTGTACCAGCTGGGCGAGTTTGTTGCTAACTTGGATAATAAGTTGCAGGTGAGAAAGGAATTTAAGGGCTACATTGGCTTTTGACTTTTGCTAAGTATTGTTATAGACTACTAATAAAGATTCATAATTAACGCCTACCCTCCCTATCTGATTAACTACCCCTAAAAAAGTTATAGTATTAGCTGCATTAAATAAGACACCAATCTACTTAGGAATTTTTACGTGAATTTATAAAATATTCATTTTTGTTCATATGAATTCAAGTAAACCTTCTAAATTTTATTTTAGTGAAAAAAAACGTTTGTTCATAAGAAGAGAAAACTTTAAGAGCTATTTGAAATTTGTTCAGCTATTTTGCGCTGACTGCACGATCAAGAGTCTCTTGTTATTAAACGATTCCCACATAAATATTAATAATACGAAAAATCACGAATACGTTATCAGTTAACGGAAAGAAATTAAGGACTACCAAAAATACTAAAAACCAATCTATTACTTACGTCGTCGGTTTTTTACGAGGCAATAATAGCCAAATTTGTTTGTATAATTTATACAACCTTTAGACTGTTCCGTAGATTTTCTGCATAGATAAATGTTCTACTTGACTGACTACTGGCTTTCTTGTCTAAAATTTCCTAAAGAACTTAAGGAATATTGTCATATCACAAGAATCGTCTTTGAACTTCATGTTAATTTGAACATATTCAGTCTTACTTATAACAATTTCGCAAAGCTATATGTGCTTCGTTACGTCTTGACTATTGTGCTGCTTAATTTTTTCTTACTCAAAAACTTGGACTACAAAAACAAAAATGATGAATAAATTTAAGCAACGCATAACAAAGTTAACATCAGAGCAAATTATAATAATCGAAATTCATTTTTGATTTTAATCACAGTACCGCGCCTTTACAATAATATTTAACCTCAAAACACAAATTTATTCGTTCAGCTATAAGTCAAAACCTTCAAGCCCCTTAAGTAGTTTAAACTAGGAACCGGTGATGTTTTTGACAGCTATTTAACCAATTCTTAACCAACTCTTAAAGCTAAAACAAGTTTACAAGTAAGACTGATTATCTAGGAAGCACTCTTAACAGCTAAGATGTCCATTTTAAATGCATCAAGCATCACTTGATGAACATGTCATCACTTTTAAGCAGAAAATTGGTTGATCGTCAATTTAAATGGTCAATAAGCTCAAGGGGCCTATCTTGGATAAAGCAGTGGTGCCGAAAGTGAAGTTTCTTATCAATTTATTGAAATTAAACGTACTCTAAAGGGCTTAACCTTGAAGGAGAGCACTGGACTCAATTGGCTTCAGGTTAACCAGTTATCTACCTTTGATAGTAACTTAAACTATATATGTCGCGTTAAACAGCATCAGCCATAGCAGATTATAGCTATATATCTTTGAGTATATCAAGGTTTGCTAATACCAGTAAATTGCCTGTCATTGTATAGCAATTATGGTAGAACTGCTATTATATGACCTAGCATTGGACTAACAAAATACGTACACTGCATATCGTACTTGCTAGCTCCCTCCAGCAAAACAGGGCGCTATCTGTTTTTTAGGAACTATCTACTCACAATTTATAAGATATAAAAAAAATATCATGCTTCTACAATACGTCATCTTAACTTTGATAGTTTTAATTTTTTGATAATGTGTAATGAAAGAACAAAAGAAAGAAAGAAAATATTGTAACAAGCAGGATTAAAAAAATAATTACAAAAAGAAAACACTTACATAAATTTACTCGTCACAAAAATGACCCCAACTCAGCATATGCTCATAGTAACCAGTGCTGATCTTTCGCTGGGCCGTTTGGTGATGTCACGAGTGCCAAAAACATATATGTTAACATATACAATTTAAATATAAAATTTTATAAAGAATATTATGGTAGTTTAAAATTCCCAAACAGTTAGCTCTGTTATTAATTTTTTTTAAAGAAATTATTTGTAAATCCGCATATTCCTGTCGTAACTTGTGCGCCGAAAACGTTTGAAACGAATGCTCAAGGTCATTTGTTTGGGAGAGGGTCTTAATCTTATTCATTTAGTTCTCTTTTAACGATCTAATGGTAAAAATATAAGGAAATTCCGGGCAATTAGAATGTAAAGCCTAACATCAAATTTAAAGAAAGAAAGAAGTTTATTGTTGGAACAAGGATAAAAAATAAATCTCAAAATCCTACATAACATAAACAATTATTGCAACAACAATGGGCCTCCTATGCAGCTTTATACTGTAATACCACCTATGTAATACAAATAAATAGTATTAGTTATTTTAAATTCTGGGTCGTGTTGCTGCATGTGTTGGAGCTACACAGGCGAGCAATTTGCTCGTCTAGAGACAAGTATAAAAATACCATCAACTATTTACTCGTTTGCCCTTCTTATTGCGAATATAGGTACCTATTAAAGTTATTACTGTCAGAGCACGTGTCACTCAGTCAACGGATATACAAAATTGCGGTTTACATTACATAATTACCTCATACGGGACGGATTTAGTATAGCTTCGTGGAGGTCGGACCCACGGTAAGGAATTTATAATTAAATCAATATAATTAAATAGGTTTTTTTTTTTATGAAAAGTTAGTTTTTTTTATCACCAAAATATATGACACTAATATTCATATAACTTTGAACAGCCAGCCTTACTATTCATTGATTTTCGAATAGAGAAAAATATTTGGCGTATCTTACGAAAATAAAATCGTCTCAATGAAAATGTAATTTTGTTACAATGGCCAAATGTCCAAAATATTTATATCAAATGCAAAGAATAAAATAAGACCCCCAAGGCAGAGTCTAAATCCGCTCAATATTCCTCTAAGGACATTGTATTGTGTCTATCATGGCCACTTCGTACTATTGTTCATAACCTAGTTAACTGAAAATATGTGTAACCATAGATACGGCAAGTGCATACATTGTAGCCAGTGTAACTACTGGACAATAGACTTAACATCTCATATCTTAGGATGGCGAGCGCTGTGGAATACCAAACAATACTTGTGATTCAAGGTGCTGGATGGTGTTTTTATTGTTACAGGGCGGCAGCGTCGGATCTTGAATTTTTTCGAGGCGGGGCAAAATTTGAAAAGTGACCCCCCACCCACCTATATTTTTATTTTTGTCATCAATAAATCAATCAATAATTTTAGTATTGAATGTACTGCATCTCTCAGTAGTCGAAGTTGCGTTAATGATGTGTTATGTATTCGTCTGCCAAGTTTGAATTTGCGCTCTCAGCTAGCCCACCCTTAGATCCAGGGCTGTAGGGCGGTCATATCGCTGACCATCAGGCGAACGGCAAACTCGTCTCGTCATTCAAAGCAATAAAAAAAATAAACATGTACCATTGCTATTTTTGAAGTAAAGTAAATCTATTTTATTTATTTTCGTAAAGAGAAAAAAACTTTGTAAAGAACACCAAAAGATTCGTTTCGTTCACTTACTTTCGTGTCTGATTGAAGAAAACAAGAGATAAGAGTACAAAAACTGTGACATTTTTTTACAAATAGATACCTTGTTCCGTATGTAACGTAACAAAATTTTCTAAAAACTGTTTTTACACGGCTCTCTTAATAGCCCTTATAAAATTGCATCTATATGACCAAAATAAATATTAATTTCAATGAATTAAAAATCATTTTCTATTGCAGAACTTCAATCATTCCGGCCTGGTTTCTCGCCAGCATATCTGGATGCTGACCATGGTCCCGGAGCTGGATAAGTTCAAATACGTCATCAAGGATTCGGAAAAACTGGACTTAGTTGAAGAAGTAAGTAATTGTTAAAAATTAAGTATATCGACGATGAGGGGGCTAATTGACTTAAGAGACATTTATAATAATATAATATCAGCCCTATATTATATACTTGCCCACTGCTGAGCACGGGCCTCCTCTACTACTGAGAGGGATTAGGCCTTAGTCCACCACGCTGGCCTAGTGCGGATTGGTAGACTTCACACACCCTCGAAATTCCAAGCGACATTTAGTTTCGAGAAATTGAGACTTAGTTAAAAAAAACGGAGAATATCCCGTGTTGTTTGACAGCATGTAAAGCTGTTGCTCTAGCGCCTAATAACTATCTCTAGTCATGTCGGATTGCTGTCTCACCGAACTATGAGAGTGAATGAACAGAGGGTGCACCTGTGTATTGCACTATAATATCTCGCGCGTCTCTAGCTGATCTCTGTTGAAATTCGGCTAGTTGCAATTGGAGCGGTTTTTAGGAATAAAAACTCAATGACGCCTTATTGTTAATGTTGTAAATGGTGCAAATGGTTTTTTTTTCTGGTTTGTGGAAATTAAGAGTTTCTTTTTATATGTTCAATGTAGGAGATAAAAATAATCTCTTATTCCGATAACCCTGCAAATATCTATTATAGATTCTAATTTGTTTTTCACTTCAGCCTACAAGGAGTTTCTAAGGGTTTTCATTGTTTCCAGGTCATAGAGGAGTACAAATACGCGATAGTGCCGCGAATGGACGAGCTGGAGAAGGGAGTCATCCATGGTGATGTAAATGAGATGAACGTGCTGGTCAGCTTGAAACCTGGCGGCAGGTATGTATAATGAACAGAATGTGTAGTTAGTTTTGATTTGTATTCGTTTGCTTGCTTGCTTTAACTAGAATAGGATTTTAAATATATATTAAAATCAGTCTATCGAATTCATTTTATGCAGTAGCTAGCGTTTCGAGAACTTGAATTCAAAATAAATTTCGAGTTACTAATGAATTACTGTTCTTTGTAACATATTGTCAGATAGGCACCTAATTAAGAAATTGATAAAAAAATATCAAAAATGAAATTCCATTAAATTTGTTAATATAGTTGTATAATTTAATTTGTTTGTAAGTCGATTAATATTCATAATTTATTTATATTGAAGTAATTACACTTAGGGCTCTGAATAAAGGAGTGTTGAAGGTATGCAACAAGATTCTTGACGGTATCCTGCTGAGGTAAGCCAAGTCTGCAGATCTTTCCTTCGCTTCAAACTTGGCTTGCCTCTAAATAACTAAAACTAACAACGCAAAGATTACAGCGCCATCTGTTGAAAATAGATTGCACTTATGTAAAGCTTGATAAAGCGCCATCTATCGATATGTGAAAAACCACGTTAATTAAAAAAAATTGAAACAAAAGTTGAATTCTTTATTGTCCTTCGAACTATTGTCAAAGAAATTATAATTTAACCAAATATATATCGGTTTAAATTTCAGCAAATTTAATTTAAAATATCCATACTAAAACTGCAATAAAATGTATCAATAAATTATTTTAAAATGCACCGTAATGTAGGTATATAGCACCAAAATTTATGTGGGGTCATTTGGAAAAATTATATGTTTGTAAAATTAATTTTAATTAACTTACGTACAATTTAAGTATAAATATTCAAGTAGGCACCCTATTATCAATAGTTTTTAGTGCCGAATAAAAACGCAGTCTAAAATGTTGAAACCCTCCACAAATCTACCTCCTTTTGAACAAATGCCTTCTAAGTCGTTATTTCTTTATGTTTTTTACTCGTTCACGTCAAAGTGACCCCACTGAATACTCTTAAATAGTGAACGTGTATGAACTACATATAAGTGGCAGCAGACACAACCGACACAAGAGTTACAGTGTGGATAAAAATAAATATAATGTATTTATATATATTTTTAATATCAGAAAAGGTTATTTTCCACTTATTAATAATTTACGACAAAGCGAGGTATTGATAGGCAAGAAGATTCACATGGCACCAGCCGTTGGCAGAGCTTTTCTCGTGTCGATGTTGTCGTTCATGCTCTCTATAATAGTGTATCAGAATATAACATAGTAAATTCAATCTCCGCTAGATGTCGCTAATCCAAATTTTCTTCTTCAGCGCATCAGACTACCGCATCTCAGGCATCATCGACTTCGGAGACATCCAGTACTCATACTACGTGTTTGAGCTGGCCATCACTATGACGTACATGATGCTGCTGACTGGGGACCTGAAGTCTGGCGGTATTGTCCTGGCCGGGTACACTGTGAACAGGAGATTGCTTGATGATGAATATAGGCTCCTGAAGGTAAGGGATTCTAAAATACATATTTGGAGAACTAAGATCAACGATCTGCGATTCCAATTAGTAAGTTCATAGCCTGTATCGTGTAGTAATTGTAACTGGTACGTGACTAGATATAACTGGCCATACTGTCGGAGGAATTAATAGTTCCTTATTTACATTAGAAATAAACGAGGATTAGATAAAAAAAAATAGAGAAAAGAAGCTAAAAGCCAAAGCTGCAAAACAATGTTTTTAATTAACTACTTGTATCAATTTCTAGACTCTCATCTCTGCGCGTCTAGTCCAGAGTTTGATTCTCGGCGCGTACACGATCGAGCAAGACCCGAACAACACGTACGTCAGTTCTACTGAGAAGGCTAATGGCTGGGAACTACTTCGCAAGCTTAGGAAGAGCAAGCCTGATGAAGACGATCCTACAAACTGGAAGGCCATCGCCAATGAATACTTGACTAGGAGCTAAAGCTGCTGAGATATCTCAAACTGTCGAGATATCTCCAACGTTCGAGATATCTAAAACGTTCGAGTAACATTGAGCAATAATTTGTAAAGTATATTTTAAAGATTAAATATTATTATTTCTTTGTATATAGTATGTTGTCAGAATAAGGAATAATTTACAAAAAAAGTTGCGATTAATTTTCTTATTATTTACGTAAGTCAATTGCGAATAATGCAAAGTAATGTTGTTACTTAGTTGTTAATAGATAATTATAACATATATTTTTGTAGTATTAATAAAGACTGTTTTAAAATACAAACTGATATAATTTAAGAAGCCCCAATACAATAAAAGCAAAACAACTTTTTTAATCATGCAGCTGTAATGGTGCAGAGTGCCATCTAGTGTAATTATAATACATTTCTAGTATAAAATACAGATAGAAACTACTAGATGGCGCTAAAAAGTTTTTAAAACGTCTGCGAGATGGCAGTAGTTCGAGTTGACTTTTAAATTTAAAAACTCATTGTAACAACAAAAAGTAATTGTAGTGATTGGTATGATAACTTAATAAATAACTTTCAACATTTACCATAAAATATAATATATGAATGTAGTACTTACCTAAATCATTGAAAAATATCAAATTTTAAATTTCTTCTTCGAAATAAAGCAAAGATATGTTTTTTTACCATTTTTTTATAATTGTTAGGGCCAACGAGAAAATAGGTCGTCTGATGATAAGTGATTTATTATCGTCGTTGCTCATAAACGTACAGAATACTAAAGGGCGTAACCAGTCTTAGAGGGAATAAGCTTATTTATTGAAAACGCCTTAAGCGTATTGTCTTATTTATTTATTTATAAATTCAATAAAAGTTTACAGGACTTGGCCAAAACACTTACATCTAACAATATAATCTAACTCTAAATTTAATAATAACAACAAAATAATTAAAATTATTTCCAATACTTAACTTACTAAGGAAAATTTTAAAGCGTTTATAAAAATAACTACTTTTGAAAATACAAGCGAAGAGGTTTAGCTTGCTGTATTTTAACTCACCCAATACTCAGTACAACTATAATCACTTATTATAAATCAAAGAATGTTAAATGAATAAGGGTCAAAAGTTCAATAAAAGAGATACTAAACCATTTGTAACTTAAAAAAGTTTCGACTTAAATTAATCTAATAACTATTATTAATAGTAATTAAAATTAAATTGCATTGATTTACGAGAGAAAGCAATCTCGTTTGAGTTCGTAGGTCGGGAACATAAATTATTAAGTACTATTTTTTGTTCACGGTTCCGTTCGTGTTAAATATGTTACCATTTTAAAAAATGCGTATACTCCTTTTTAACCGACTTCATAAATATGTTACCTTTACTTAGTCATTAGTATATTATCTATATAATTTTTTATTGCCTTTAATGATGAGACGAGCTTGCCGTTCGCCTGATGGTAAACGATACGACCGCCCATAAACAGTAGAAATACCATCCAACACCTTAAATTATAAAGTATTGTTTGGTATTTCACTGCGCTCGCAATCCTAAGATATGAGATGTTAAGTGTCGTTATTACCTAGAATTACAAAGTATTGTTTGGTATTCCACTGCGCTCACCATCCTGAGACATGGGATGTTGAGTGTCATTGTGTCCAGTAGTTACACTGGCTACAATGTCCTAATCGGAACACAATTGTGACTACACACTGCTGCTTGGCGGCAGAAATAGACATTGCGGTGATGCCTACCCACGCGGACTTTCACATATGAGAGACCTACCACTAATATAATAGGTAAATTAAAATTCTTTTTTGTTTTATAGAGGTTTTTGAAGACAATTTAATTTTTAATTTATTAATTGTAATAGATAGCACAATGGTTAACACAGATTATTTATTTATAATGATTTGTAAAGGCATGGTGCAGCGCTTATTACTAAAGCCCAAATTAGGAGCACATTCGTTACAGCCCTACATTACCATACAATGGTGACAGGTAACAAGATAAGGTAGAATTTATCGCCCACTAGCCGTGACACGCGGCTTCACTCGGTATAGAAGCTGTGTTTGCCTTTGTATAAATCTTGAAATTAAACTAATTTTCCGGATTCTATCGCGGTTTTTTGGATTTTATTTTTCTTCCGACGTATCAAAGACTTTGCAGCCTTCATGGTCACGCGGGGACCATGAAGGCTGCAGTCTTCAAATCAATTAAAATCCGGAAAATTAGTTTAATTTCAATGTCTAACATTCGCTTAAACATAAGAAGTCATTTTGTATAAATCTTCTTTGAGGTAAGTGCAATGTGTATGTTGTAAGTGTGTCGCGTTCCGGGATCAGCCTGCGTATACTCGGCTCCAACAGACACAAACTGTCGAAGGATCATCTCTCGTCAGTCGACATTCTACTGGATTCCACTCCACTTACCATCAGGTGTGGTCAATTTGTCGTGTCTGTATAGAAAAAAATGCTGCCACGATAGCGTAGATGTGTTGCACACGGTACGCCAGTAAGAGGTCTCGGGTTAGAATCTCGGGTCGGGCAAACTGATATTACGGTTTTGCTCTATCACCCAGTCTGGAAGTTGTATATGGCGATAGGCTCCCCGATCACATCATGGAACGGAACGTACACGGTAGGTAGAATGTATCCTAGTTGCACCTCTGCCTACCCTTCGGGGATTAAAGGCTTGTGTGCGTTTTTTAATAACGTATAGGTACAGTTAACCATACATTAGCTGAATTGATTGAAAATTTTAAATACCATACCAGTCATCGAAATCCACATTTATATCTATGAACACACTAATCTCAGGAAGATATAAATAAATAGGGTATACTTAGTTGTTATGTAGAGAATATATTTATGCCGTAAAAGTTTTTTCACGCGTGCGGAGCTGCAGGCGAAAGCTAGTATTAAATAAAAGGTATATGTGTTTTTACGTAACTGCAAATTAATTATAATATTTCTCAAACTTAAGAACTGAGGAAAAACCCAAAAAAATATATGGAAGTTTTTTTATAAGTAACAAAACATCCAGCGAAAGTAACTGGAACGAGTTTCAATAATTGTACGAATCTTGCTTAATTACAGAAATTGAAAGTCGAACGCTAACACGATTTGCGCGAGCCGAATTTATTAATTGATATGATGTAATTATATTGATACATACTAATGTAAAAAAGCAGCGATAGCCTAGTTGGGTATGGAACGGACTGCCGAGACGAATGTCCGCAGGTTCGAATCGAATGACATCAGTTGGAAATCGCACACATCTCTGAAGTTTCTAAAAAAATATGTGTGTATTCTTTGTGAATTATCGCTCGCTTTAACGATGAAGGAAAACATCGTAACGAATCCTGTATACTTGAGAAGTTCTCTGTAGGAATTTTGAGGGTGTGTGAAGTCTATCAATCCGCATTGGGTCAGCGTGGTAGACTAAGGCCCAATCCCTCTCAGTAGTAGAGTAAGCCCGTGCCTAGGAGTAGGTCAATATATAATAAAGGGCTGCATCTTTTTATTCGTTCTTCGAGCCAATTTGTAATTATATGTACAGGTACGTGACTATAGCAAATAGTGCGCCGTTTTTATGTGCCATTTTGTAAGTGTATGACGCGTCTATTTGTAAAACGTCATTGCATATTAGCATATTTTTTGTAAATATATCATTTTTGTAGCTGTGACGTCTTGTCACACGGAAATCAAATAAGACAACGACTTATTACCAATAGGTACTAACTTGGAGCAAAAATTTTATCCTAATGTCCAGTCTATAACTAACTATACAATTGAATGTCTTTGTAGTTTCATTTTAGTCCACTACAAGACTGTTTATAACATTTACACCTCTTTATTCTAAAATTATTGTTAACATATATATCCGCACATTTCAATATGGCGCGTCATGTTACATGTTAATAGTTAGTGTTCGTGATAGGTCCTCCGTGATCATAGCTGTCTGATTTGTGTGCGTACAGTCAGGAGGAATAACATTAGAAGAATCAGGGTATATTAATATCATGGTTGTAGTCAGTTTAATTACTGGACATGAGACTTAACATCTCACGTCTCAGGATGGCGTGCGATGGTATACCAAACAATACTTTGCAATTTAAGGTGTTGGTGTTTCTAATGTTAATGGGCGGTCGTATCGCTTAACATCAGGCGAAAGGCAAGCTCGTCTCGATATTCAAAGAAATAAAAAAAAATGGTTTTTGGGAGTGCTCAATGAGGGTATGTAAACTCCTATTATGATATGGCATTTCTTTGTGTTCAAAATATTCTTGTGTGTTCTCTTGTAATCCTTCTTGGAGCGGTCAGAAATAGGTAATGTTTTTCTTCGAAAAACGCACTTGAAAACAAATAATAATGGAAAATAATTAATACTAATATTGAAAGACGAAAACTTTGTGAGTTTGTTTGTAGTGTTTGTATCTTTGAAATTACTGAACCGATTTTAAAAATTCTTTCACTGATAGGAAGCTGTATTACTCCCGAACATTATAGGCTATTTTTTTCGGATAAAGTTTTCACGCGGGCGAAGCCGACGGCAATTGCTAGTTTTTAATAATCATACAATGATTTCGTTCTGAGACTTAGATACCGCTTGTTTTGAGCTTATATTGCTGATTTAGCGCACACATTACCAATTATAATTCCAGTAATTACTAAATTGTGCAAACCGCTTAGGCTGAAGGCGTTTCTTACAGGGAAGTTAAAAATAACCAAATTGTCTTACCGAAATACGAACATTAAAGATGTTTGGATGATTGTTGGAAGAATAGGAACTGAACAGATCTTGATATTTGGTATGTAGATAAACCATGTCTTAGAATAACATATACGCCACATTTTATCTCTGATTTGGGTGTTTATTACAAGTAAACTTAAAAAGCTGAACAGATATTGATATATGGCACATTAATAAACGATATCTTGGAATAATTTGAATATTTGTCACATATATAGACCATGAATTTACATACAAATTATTTTTAATCCCCGAAAATAGTTTCGTTATCTCGGTAAAAAATTTCCTACGGGCGAAGTCGCGAACAACACCTAGTGCAATAGTAATGTAATATTTTTGTGTCCGACTGTACCTCACACGCGTTCGTGACTGCCTCTCTATGCTGACTAGTGACTGACGGGTTAATATAACTCTTGTAGTAATTAATCCAACCAAACGACGTGGCGATGCAGATTTATGTCAGATGCATCAAACGACGTCAGTTGTACCGTATAGGTTCGATTCCCACGTGGGGCAATATTTTTTTCTTTTACATAATAATTTTAATATGTATTTGTTTCGGATATGTGTCTTTGATATGATTATATTTAATAGGTCTTTTAGCAGACTTAAGGTGGTAGCTCAAGGTCCATTTTCATACATTTTGTTTCGGCTTTAATCTGGGTAACTAAACAAGTATTGGCAAGTAAAGAATTTAAATTCACGTCTAGTTAGTGATTAGTTCTCGCAGTTGAAAGAAAAATGTAAAAATAATTAATAATCATGGATATTTCTGCCTTTAAAATTTCGTCATATTAGATTTTAAAGGCCGAAATATCCATGATTATTAATTATTTTTACGTTTTTCTTTCAACTGCGAGAACTAATCACTAACTAGACGTGAATTTAAATTCTTTACTTGCCAATACTTGTTTAGTTACCCAGATTAAAGCTGAAACAAAATGTATGAAAATGGACCTTGAGGTATCGCCTTAATTTCTAATAAAACGTATTGCAAAATTCGAATACTATAAAATATTTTTCCTCAACGTCTGTCATCGGGAGATGTAATTAATTTGTAATTTAACTGAACTCACGCTAATCGGATTATGATTACAGATCATACGATAGTCTCCCGTCACTTTGACGGCTTTCAACTTTGAACACACCGCTTCAATTAGGCAGGGGAAACGTAATGATGACCGGACACAACCTTAATAATATAATAAATTTTTTGTGCTGATTTAGATGAAATTTTGCACCTGGGTAAGGTTTGCTGGCGACTTTGCCCGGGTTATAAACCTTTCCTTGATTAAAAGTCGCAATTTATACTTGTACTTAAAAAAAAATAACAGAAAAATTTACCGCCTCCCAAATCCACTAAATATCAAAACCAAAATAACATTACCTATACACCAGTTATTAATTTTGGAGTCGTTGCCTAAAATATCGTATATTTGTTAACGTATTTAGATAAATAAACAATGTTAACAATTTAAATAATTTCTACCTAAGCTATCTAGCTTAATATTATTAATAAATCACGAATACTCCAAGTCGGTTAAAAATGATGGATTTCTGAAGTAACAAACATAAAAATAAAAACAAAAGAAAACACGTCGAATGGAGAACCTCCTAATTTTTATAAATTCGGTTAAAAAGACCCTAATTCGAAGCTGGGAATATAACCTAGTATAGTATCACTTTGGTTCATAAATATTTTTATAACTCTATGACGACTGCCTAAAGACAATATACAACATCTCCGAAATTCCTTTGAATGACGAGACAAGCTTGCCGTTCGCTCAATGGTAAGTAATACGACCGTCCATAAATAGTAGAAACACTATCAAATACCTTGAATTACAAAGTATAGTTTGTTATTCCACTGCGCTCATCGTCCTGAGACATGAGATGTTGAGTCTTATTATGTCCAGTAGTTACACTGGCTACAATGTCCTTCAAACCGGAACACAGCAGTCACTGCATACTGCTGCTCGGCGGCAGAAATAGACGTTGTGGTGGTACCTATCCAGGCGGACTTTCGAATATGAGACCACCAGTAAAGTACATTTCTGCATTTGGTGTCCCTAATTGGTGCAGCTACCCTACCTTGGTTTAGAAAGTGTAGAACACATACCCACTAATTTAATTATGTAACAATATGTCGAGTCACAAATTTAACTTATTTTAAATCTTTAATGATATGTTTACGATGTTAAACATTAAAATAAAATAATTATTTTTCGGATTTTATCGCGATTTTTATAATTTTCTGCTGACGTTTCGAAAACTGCAGCCTTCATGGTCACGGCGCGGACTCCTTTTTCTTCTTTGGCAAGTTAGTCACCTTTCCCCTTACGTCTGTTATCACCAATGTCTCTGCGAACAAATGACTACAGTTTACATGAATTTTAAACTGATAGTAGTTGAAGCAGTCATTGTTGTGTAGCGTTTCTTGGTAACAAGTTGACGCTTGCGCAACATCACAATATTTTCGTATATGCTACTGGCAATTTTAATATTTCTGATATTTTATTATTTACCTACCTTGCCTCGGGTGTAGCGTAAAGATAAACACTCATTGACCATTTCGTAATATCTTGTGAAACTCGCTGACAAACTCGAGAGACGCCGCGGGCGATGGCTTGTTAATATCTCTATAAACATATCACTTGAACCACAAATGTAGAGTTTATGGAAGAGATTTCGGCGCTTTCGTATCTGGATTTGATATTGGAATTATTGGCAGGAATGGACTTCTTCTAGCGGGTACTAGGCTAGCATGATGGGCAAGAGTTATCTTAGTGGTTTAATATGGGAGGGCAGAATTTACATACCTTTGAAATTGTAGCTTTTGCACGTGGCTTCCATAGTGAAAAACTTGTGTGCCCGCGGGTTTTGAACCTGCGGACCTTCGTACCTGCAGTCTGTTCTACTTCCAATTAGGCTATCGCTGTTAACTCTAAATTGTTTATTGAGTTAATATTTATATTTTTCATAGAACCCTTTGGCAGCATTGCTTTTATAGCAATAAATTTATAACAAAGTCCAGCAATATTTTTGCTACCGCTTCTACAATCTTTATATCTGTGAAAACACTAATCAACACAAATTATATTTGTGCGTTATTTAACCTTAACTTTTGTGCAATAATTAGTAAGTCGTTAATATCTTTAAGCTGTGAGTCGTGAAAGTCACCTCTCTCGTCTCACAACACTTGTCCCTGAGCTTTCATCCACTACCTTCAGCTCCTCTCCACCGACCCGCGCGTCACACACTACGCTCCCTGTACGTGGTCGCACAACACTCGCTCCTGAGTTGTCATCTACTACCTTCAGCTCGTCTCCCCACCGGCTCGCGCGTCACACACTAAGCTCCCTGTACGTGGTCGCACAACACTCGCTCCTGAGTGGTCATTTACTACCATCAGCTCGTCTCTCCACCGGCTCGCGCGTCACACTCTAAGCTCCCTGTACGTGGTCTCACAACACTCGCTCCTGAGTGGTCATCTACTACCTTCAGCTCGTCTCTCCACCGGCCCGCGCGTCACACTCTATTCTGATATCTCTGATCTTATTATAGTAGATCAAGAGTTCTAAATATTAATATACTTTCATTTATTTCATGGATCATTGCCGTAGTCGATGCCTATCATGAAACTTTAAAAATGATTTTATGAAAATCAAGTGCACAGATAAACATTATTTAGAAATGACCCAATGTAACCCTCATACGTGCTAGTGTGGTAACACGCATTGAAAGGTGCGCTCGTCTGCGCATGCGCGTTCTCACCAAACTATCGAGCTTGCACATCCAGAGTATTATAAGCTGTATTTTAATACCATAAAGCTTATTTCGGAATATATGAATAGTTTAGTGATGAAAGTGACATTAGTGTTCGAAAAGTGAATTTATTTGACAGCTGTTCTGAATTTAAAATTTTAATATAATATTTTTTTAATTTGCATAAACAATCAAAAAGTTCTTAAGTACCAGTGCGAAAGCGGATCTGTGACCTAATGAAACGTGCGTAGGCTGTAAGCTATAACTGGATTTAAAAATATTATAAACGCTGTTTGATCAAGTGAACAGTGCTGTAAATGTACTTAAAAAACAATAAGCCTGACTGAATAACATATTTTTTCAATTTACATATCTGTACTAGATATTCTACAGTTCAAATAATTTTATGTTACAAATTAAATCTGAAATTTAACATAGTTTCCTGTACCTACAGCTATTATAAAAAAAAAAAAAAACATTTGTGTTATTGTAAATAAGTACTACATAATTGTAAGGGAGGATAATAAAATATTAATACAATAAATGTTAAATTAAAAAAAGACACTTAAAAAAATAGGAGACACTTCATTTAATACTTGGTTGGGTTTTGAAGACGATTACGATAACTAATTTAAAAGAAAAGCACTTTAAAAAAAAATTAAGAAGCGTTAAATATTTTAACTTATTTATGATTGACAACTTTATTCGAGAATGCAATTTGATTAAAATAGAACTTTTTTTTACAGATTTTATTTCAATATCTAACATTCGCGTAAACAATAGCAAGAATTATGCAAGTAGATTAATTAAGCAGTACAAAATATATTTAGTTTTTTTTCCCAATCAATTAAATTAATTAAACATGCTTCAACAGAATGCATTCTTAAATTTTTTTAGGCGTGTCGTATTTTGTACTTTAAATAAGGATGTCATAAGTAATTTTATTTTTATTTCGTGATATCAGTAAATAAAATCATAGACCTTCCACACTCGAAGTTAGTGCTTATTTACTAACGGAACGGATATTTCTATTTCAATAATTACCGAAGCATATTACAATGATATATTATAAGACGCACGTTTTCCTCAAATATTTCCTTGTATTCTAACTTGATTTTAAAATACATAAGTTTAATATTATATTCTAACAAACTATAATGTAAATTAGCTTTACATAACTTAAACGATTTGATGAATAATCAAGAACTTGTTGAACAGGAATCTTTTATTATATGTAAATTCGCCATAAAATATTTATACATATAAATCCAAATGAAGATGAGCAAATTAGGCTGATAGTCAGTTGCGGCCCGACGCGAGCCCCCTGGCAAACGCAAAACAAATGAAGTGAAGCCCTACCGGAGCATAAAAAAGTTACCTGGTTTTAGCAGTTTCGTAGATAAGATTTAAAGGTTCCAAGGTACCGCGCTAGGCCTCATACGGTTGCCCTGTTCGCCCCCTTAAGGCCACCTCTGTTATTATACCAGAATTTAAAATTCGGCAAAACCACAATTCATATCAAACTAGCTGACCCGACAGACGTTGTCCCGTCTTAATTATGAATTTGCGCGCATTCTGTCCATCGCTGACATATAACAAACACAACAAGAAAAAAATAGTGAAATCGGTCCAGCCGTCCACGCGTGATGGCGTGACCAAGGGAAATAGGGATTCATTTTTATATATATAGATTGTAATGCTCTACATTGGTCTGTATAGCGTTTAATCTTATGGTGATAGATGAACAGTCTCATTTAAAAAAAAAAATCTTTTTAATCACCTCTTAACGCTAAAAATATTTATAAGTAAGACTAATAAACCGACAATGCCAGAAATAATAAAAGAAATTAAGATAAATACTACTGAAATAAAAATATTTTGCGTATTCTATCGCGGTTGAAACCTCCTCAGCGCATTTCAGACTTGACGGCCAATCTCAGATTAGTCAAGTATACAAATCAAACGCGTAACTCGGTAGCACTGTTCCTTCAGTCTAGCCCGGTGAGCCTTGTCACAAAACTGGCGAATGGTCTATACAACCCGTTTCCTGCCAGCTACCCTTTGTGTAGAACTACTGAATGAACTATGAATTTGCAGCGCGCATTCTGTCAATCGCTGACAGCTATTTCAAACAATTGACAGTTATATAAAGTAAATATTTTCGTTAAGTTTTTTTATATTTTCTAATTCTTCGCGCAATTTTTAGAATTTTTCTTTCATAAGACACACAACAACAAAAAAATAGTGAAATCGGACCAGCCGTTCACGCGTGATGGCGTGACCAAGGGAAATAGGGATTCATTTTTATATATATAGATTAATGTTGAATCTAAATATCATTAGAACGATTTGCGGACATTTATGCATATTAGTATCTATATATGTTGGGTTCCCTTTCGCCACTGAATTATCAAGTATATAAATTTGAATTGATCAAGTTTTGGGCCATAAAGTTTTTTGCATGTGTAAAAATTGCGAGATATCTCCACAGATTTTGGAAATGTCAAGGGTACAGTAATGGCAGTTGTCCTGTAATTACAGATGGTGTGAATTACAGATGTAATAAAAAGGAAAGTGATATCAAGACATCGTTAAATCCACTGTGTCGGTAGTAATTAGGGTTGCCACCGCATTATATATTGTACTTTATTCCAGGTAATTGTACTTTATACTTTATTGACAACAAAGTTCGTAAAAACACTTTATTTATCTTATATCGTTTCTCTGGGATTTTTTGTAATAATTATTGCTTATATGGAAGGAATTAGTGGAACAGAAATGCCAGCACGGATTAATAAGCCTGATAATTATTCTTTTTATGAATTCATTAATTTTTTATTTTTAATTCCCTTCATGCGCCAATTTATATAGAGAGAGTTTAAATTCTGTGACGTATAGCTAAATGCGAGATGAATCTAATTGTATTTATTAAATGTGCCAAAAGTAAATAAGTAAAATAATAAAGTAAATTAATCTGTATCTTATTTTAACGCCGTGTAGTTTTGCTATCTTTAATTTTTCTATATACTTAATTTTACCCAAAGAAAGGTAGCAACCCTAGTATCAGTATTGCGTTCGTGGTACAGCTGCTGCGCTGAGGTCTCGGATTCGATCTCTGGGCCGGGTGATAAAAGGTTCCGTGAGTATCATCCGGAAGTCTGGAGCTGTGGTTGTAAATGGCAATTAAAACGGCTCCAATTAGATGAAGTCTTGTTACCGATATGCGAGTACATCTCTGCCTACCTCCTCTGACGGGATGTATATAAATATAAATATAATACGTTCAAATCCCAAGGGCACACACCTCTGATTTTTCTAAAAAATTATGTGTGTATTCTTTGTGAATTATCGCTCGCTTTAACGGCGAAGGAAAACATCGTGAGGCAGCACACCTGAGAAATTCTCTATAGGAATTTTCGATAGTGTGTGAAGTCTACCAATTCGCACTAGGCCAGCGTGGTCGGCTAAGGCCTAATCCCTCTCAGTAGTAGAGTAGGTCCGTGCCCAATAGTGGGACAGTATATAATACAGGGCTGATATTATAAATATAATATGTAGAATATACACATCTACAAACCGTTCAGTATTGGAATAAGATATCATGCCCGATACAAAAGTATAGAAAGTGATTTGGAAAGTGAAAAAGCTGGTACTTTAAGTCAAATTATTGACTTTATTCTGATTTCATAGAAGTTCATGTTTTGTTGTAATGAGATATACGAATATAGAAAAAAAAATGACAGTGTTTTATCATCGAAAATTATATATTCTCGAAAGTCTGAATCAAACCGACAGACACAGTAACCATATTTATCTTTGAAATAATTCTAGTGAATTTAATATGCTCTCTAAAATATTATTAAAAAGATTAATGTAGCAACACCCACGCACTATTTCGGTTACGTTTATATTTTATCGAATAGAGATCAATCATGCTATCAAATTAAGAGTTTTAGTCTGTCGGCATCAACCGATATAAATATTGGCATTAATAAAATGATAATTAGCTGATACGGCATAGGAATATTAATAAAACTCTTTAGTATATTCGAAGCGGTAGTTAAAAAATACCTCTTTCTTCTTAATACAGGTCAAGAGATCAACAAATGTTTATTAAATACTATAGAAAAATAATAAAAAAGTGAATAAAAATAATGTTTACAGTTTGAAGCCAAAAATTATACATATTAATTTACTTAAAACATGTAAATAAAATGGCAACAAACGGGGATATAGATAACGTCGTCATCACCATAAACAATGGCGGGAAAAGTGACAGCTGTCAAAACGAAAATGGCGCGCTCCCCGAAATCGATCGTGTAAGTGATAATTGTGTTGAAAACTCTAAAAATGTGCTCGGAGTACCCAGAAGTGGACACAGAAAGTCGGTCATGGAGGAGGAAAGTGCGAAAGAGAGACTCAGGTTAGCACTTTTGAAACAGTGCTCTGCAATATTGAGGCAGAGTGATCAACGATACACTAAGGACACATTGCACCGGACTTTTCAAGATGAGGTGAGTGGAATTTTTTAACAATATGACCTACTATCGTTTTGAATTTCGAATTGCGTGCTCCGGATTTTTTTATTATTTCATAATATTGTAGGTAATTGGGCTTTGAGTTAAACTTTCTATACTTCATTTTACTTTGAACATTAAGTAAAACCTTAATAAGACAGATTTAAAGTGCTCAGAGATTTAGGAGGTGAAATAAAAAAATAGGTATATTATAAAGACCATATTTTTGATATTTAATACGTTCGCTTTACGACTCATTATTGAGTAAACTCAACTTTTCTCTTTTGTTATCTAGGTTCAAGAGCACAGGAATCCATACCAAACATCCACCAAACATATTTAAAGCCGACTTAAAACTTTAACAACATATCGATTTTAAATAAATACAGTATAATAAGTACCTATAGCCTGATTATCTTCATTATTGCATTCGGTGACAATCTAAAATTCCACAAGGTATCACGGCCGAGGTCTCGAGCGGTTGTTGCCTACATGTTTCGACAACAATGACACTACCACTGATCACCCTGGCTGTGGAATGTGCTCTACTTTTAATACTGATAGTTTCTGATGATGTCATCAAGAAGCTAAAGTATTAGAGTAGTAGTATTTTTATGCGCTCACGGCTATTTGACGTCAATATACTTTTATTGGGTTGTACGAAGCATTTTTATAGCTTTTGTTTTTAACAAGTTAGCAGACTTGGCGGCTTTGTTGCGAACAATATAACAACTTTCTTTAAACTAAAAATTAATGCTTTAAGGGCTAAGCTTCAAGCCTTTGTAGAGTGACAGAGTAGGAAAAAAAACGTTCTCTTGTTGTTTCTTTCTACTAAGAGGATTATTCCAGAGCCTTAAAACGCCGAACACGGGCAGCTTAAACTAAAATATTTCGATAAAATAACTCCAACATAGACCAATCCCCTAATTAACCTATAGCTTTCTTTTTTTTTAAATTTTACGTATTTGTTCCGGGACTATACAAGCCAAGCCGCAATCAAAAGCCATTCTAACAAACTACAAAAATATCTCGCAATTAAATCACTCGATTTAAAAGCGCATGAACATTGTACTGACAGGTCGGTGTGGTTGCAATATCATTGGTCGCTGCGCGGTCGCAGGTGACCAATGATCATCGGCAGTCGCTACCGACGACTGACCTAGATATAACGCCAAAACAGTAGGCAGTTATCACGGTCTAATAAAGAAATGTAGACATTCGTATCTTATTTTTAATAGCATCTATATATTACTAGCTATTGCCCGCGGCTCCGCCCGCGTGATATAGTTTATCGGGATAAAGTTTTGCGTTATAATCTCTCAAAACTTATAAATTTTCCCCGTTTTTGCAACACTTTTCATTACTGCTTCGCTCCTTTTGATCATAGCGTGATGATATATAGCCTTCCTCGATAAGTGATCTATCCAACACTAAAAGATTTTTTCAGCTCGAACTAGTAGTTCCTGAGATAAGCGCGTTCAAACAAACAAACTCTTCAGTTTTATATAATAGTAAAAAGTATCCTATGTCCGTCTCCTAGTTCTAAGTTACCTCTCCACTAATTTTCAGCGAAATCCGTTCATCCGTTCTTGAGTTATAAATAGTGTAACTAACACGATTTTCTTTATATATATAGATATAAATAAATGTGTGTACGTATGGTCGCTATGGGTTCCAAATAAGCTGGAGCTATTTTAGTTATTTAGGTAGTCTTTACTTTAAGCATCTTATTCGTCACTTTAGGTGGCCACTGTAAACCAGCATTGCGTTGCTGATTACGACGCAACACAGCATTATGCTGAGCTGGCCACCTAATTATCACATCACAACGAGTAGCGCTGTACTTGTAATATGTATTGCATGCACCAGATGTGACAATAAGCCTCTTTTTATTTCTTTCTTTAGATTAGCTCAGCGGGTGATCTTGTGAAATTTGGTATAGATCAGATCACCAGAAGTCATCTGGCTATGGATAATTAGTGCTACCCGTGTGGAGCCGGGCGGGTCATAACATAACATAACATAACATCACGCATTTATCCCCGAAGGGGTATGCAGAGGCGCAACTAGGGCACCCACTTTTCGCCAAATATGTTCCGTCCCATGATGTGATAGGGGGCGAGCCTATCACCATATCGGGCACAAATTCCAGACTCCGGGCTGATACTGAGCAGAAAAACCCAAATATCATTTTTTTGCCCGACCCGGGATTCGAACCCAGGACCTCAGAGCGCTATTGTACCGGACATGCAATACAACTACGCCACCGAGGCAGTCGCGGCACCGGGCGGGTCGCTAGTGTCATATAAATATTTGATAAAGCAAATAACTGGAATGATGGTCATTCAACAGTATTAAGAAACCAAGCTTGAAGGATATTCGTTATAGTGTTAAATAACCAGGAACTGTCAACTACAACTACTTTTGCTGATGGGATATATTTTATATTCGTCAGGAAAGCGACGATCGTACACAAGGTTTCAAGTCCATCCAATCCAGTCATAGTGGCCCACGTAAGTGTGCCGCGTTTCGGGATCAGACTGTGTATATCCGATTCCAACAGGCCGGCATAATAGTGTCGACTAGCTAGAATAATCATCTCTCGTGAGCCCATATTCTATTTAGACCTATTCTACTTACCATCAGGTACAGTGGGGCCACTTTGGTGCACCCGTATAAAAAATGGAGTATTGTTGTAACTGGTCTTATTTATTGTCGCATTCCATAAACAAAGCTGACGTCTGCGCAGCGCCTTACTCCACGATCAAAATTAACTCCCAAACCAAGACACCTGTAATTTTGACGCTCTATCAGCTAAATTAGGGTCATCGCACACGATCTCAGATTTAAGATACGTTGATTTAATTAGTTTTTTGTGTACACGTGCTTGTATCGACTGTATCGCGACAGGTTCGATTCCCGGCGAGTGATATGTGGCCGTGTCACGCGGTGTGTGAATAATGCATGCCTACAGATGTGTATCAATACTCAGGCATGGTAGAGACAGTATGACATGGCTATATTTCTCAAAGGAGATCTTATACTTAGTACCTTCTTACTAATTTTACCCACGAACACACGATTTTTATTCCCATAGAGGTAGGCAGAGTCGCAATCAGTGCCAATTTTCGCTGTGTGTATTCCGTCCTATGATGTGATAGGGGCGAGTCTATCACAATAAGTTTATCTAATTTTATTAATTCTTATGATTAGTTTCTTTTCTTTACTAATATTATAAATGTGAAATTTTGTAAATATGTTTGAGTTTTTATAACGCAGGATGCTTAATAGATTTGGATGAATTTTGACGCACAGGATGGACCATTTCTTGGAGTAACATGTACATTATAGGCTACATTTTGTTTTGGAAAGCACATTTTCCTTCTGGAAATGATCCTTCACGCAGGCGAAGCCACGAGTAACACTTAGTAGAGTAATATATACAAATATTATATGTTCCTTCACTCCTATAGTCTGGAAATCAGACATAACCGGAGAGTGATCAGGCACATGACCAACTACTTTACGTCATTTCCGAAGCACGGGAACCTGTTATAGACTCTTTTCTCGTACTTAGCCCGTTTTGTTCTTTACTCCGAGCTGCAATTGGGTAATTTTTAAGATGGAATAACCCAATCACAATATTGTTTGTCCAGATCTAGGATTCGAACCCACGACCTCAGTGCGATAGGCGTACTCTACCATGTTCGCGTTACAACTACGCCACTAAGGCAGTCGATATATACATACATATTTATATAGATAGGGTGTAAAAATAATTCCCCTTCCTCACTTTACCGTAGTAAAAATTTCCGTTTTGTTATGCGCGTGCGCAACATTTTGTGGTTCCCTACTGCCTCTTCATATACCTGTAACATGCATCAGTGTGTGAGTACAAGTTATGTGTGTTGGTTTACACGGCTCGCTGCTTGAGATTATCTTAAACTGATTTTAGCTGGCTACTAGTTTGTGGTTGATTTTGAGGTTTTTTATGCTGGTGCAGGTTAATAATTATTTGAATAATAGATATATTCATCAAAAATCCCGGTTTTAGATTTATATTTTTTTTGAAAATCTAGTTTATTGCGAATTTGATGTTTGTGAGTGTATTTCTAAACGAAAGTATGTTGTCGCTGCGAAGGATTCTCTTAGAATAGTAGTAGTGGCATTAGATCGTGTAAATTTATATTTATTTTGTTAGAAAATAAATTTTTATTTTACATCTACGGTTCTAGTAACTTATGGCAAAGTATTATTAAGTATGCGGTTTCATAATTCATTTAGTACCCAACGTAATGTCAAAATGACCCTGTATATGTATAGTACAGTCAACTTATCGTATAGCAATATAATAGGACCAAAGCTTAACCCAGATCTATATAGAGTCTTTGTGATATGCTGGCTTTGAGAGTCAATTTTGATTAAACTCTGTGACATGGTAGCTTTGTGGGTAAATCTTGATTAAAAACTAACAATAAAACATAGATATTAAATAAGTATGGCTCAATTCCTGAAGGGGTAGTCAGAGATGTAACTGGTAAATCGACATTTCGCCGAGCTTCTATCCGCTCTATGCATACGAGACACACATTCCAATCCAGCGGATGTATTTTTTATTTCAAAATTATCGAATTGGAAATCAAAGTCTGACTTCCTCAACTCTGCTATCGGTAAACCAACGCGCCGATGGTTAAACATTACTAAATGATAAATCTCGAAACAATTGACGTGGGAAAATCCAATCATAGTTCTAGAAATTTCCACACAGTACACTAGTTAACACGTGGGCTATTGATCAGATAAATGGTCAAATAGCGATGTGGTAATGTGCTGGTAGGTTTATTGGTCTAACAAGCGTCAATACAGCTAATTTTAAAATTGGGTATACATGGAATACAATGCAAGTCAAACTATAGTAAAATCTGCTCATCTAAGAAATCCTATACCTCATTATTAAGGAAACCTAAGAATGCCTGTGTCATAAATCTGCAATACCGGTGAAATATAAGGAAAGAAAGATGTAACTGATGATAAGTATTGAGCTGTATTAAAACGAATAATACAGAATTTAGGGTCATATTGCCTCAACTCAAAATCTCTATGAATAGCGATATCAGCAGAGATGCTGTTAAGTTAAAGTCAGCATCTTAAGAGCGTCGGTATTTAAGAAACAACATCTGATGATATCTTAAGTCATAGAATACGATTTATAGTTTTGTTTATTATATAACTCAAACAAGAACAAGCACTCAATATACAGCTTTTTTTTATTTCTTTGTATGACGAGACAAGCTTACCGTTCGTTTGATAGTAAGCGGTTCGACCGCCCATAAACAGTAGAAACACCATCCAACACCTTGAATTACAAAGTATTGTTTGGTATTCCAGTGCGCTCGCCATCTTAAGACATGAGATGTTCAGTAGCTATGCTGGCTACAATGTCCTTCAACCCGGAACACAACAGTGACTATACACTGCTGCTTGGCGGCAGAAATAGACATTGCGGTGGTACCTACCCAGGCGGACTCTCACATATGAGAAACCTACCACCAGTAAAGCTTAAATATTATTTATTAAATAATTGAGTACCTTAAATGTCTACTTAAGATGTTACCCAAAAGTGAGATTGACCCGTAGAAGAAACCCATTTAAGGCGATACCTCAAGGTCCATTTTCATACATTTTGTTTCGGCTTTAATCTGGGTAACTAAACAAGTATTGGCAAGTAAAGAATTTAAATTCACGTCTAGTTAATTTAATATGACGAAATTTTAAAGGCAGAAATATCCATGATTATTAATTATTTTTACGTTTTTCTTTCAACTGCGAGAACTTATCACTAACTAGACGTGAATTTAAATTCTTTACTTGCCAATACTTGTTTAGTTACCCAGATTAAAGGCGAAACAAAATGTATGAAAATGGACCTTGAGGTATCGCCTTAAGTAAAGATATTTCATAGCATTTAAAGATCAAATTTGTTTCACTATGTTAAACTGTCAAGTATTTTAAAAAAGGAACTCTAGAACTTAATCAGAAAACAAAAATAAATCGGTGTGCAATCGCGAACTCGCTCGATATTCGTGAAATGATGATATTCGTACACGCATGCGTTTATTTCGACATCTCCTCGCTACGTGACCGTAGAGCCAATGAGTTTGTGGTATTTATTGACCATTACTCAGGGTTGTCATTGGTATAACGTCAATAAAACTATTTTAAGGATTTTATTGCGTATATTTATTTTATTATTTTCTCCCTTTATTTGAGACCGCGATTAAATACATAAAATAGTTTTAGATCAATGTTTAACATTTGCGCAAAGGTATCATAACGTTAGTATTTTATCATCAAAAAGAAAGCTATAGATGTACTTCTAGACTAGGTATCCACTCTTCGCCGAGTTTATATCATAAGATCAATGAGGCGGAAAAGAGAGAATAATATGTTATGATTTTAATCTATCATTGTGGTTTACAAGTGTTTACGTATCAAATCAATTCGTAGAAAAAATTTGCTTTGTTTAGTTTCGTTTATAAGCCTTAGGTAAAAATATTCCTGAAAAACTAATAAGTTAGTAAACAATTTTGGCTTTTTGGATGTATTTCCACCATTGAAAATATAAAAGACTGTAATATATTTATTCTCTTATAATTTATTTTTAACGCTTCATGTGATTGAGTTATTGAATAACAGTCTTACTTATAAACTTGTTTTAGAGTTAAGAGGTGGTTAAGAATTGCTCAAATAGCTGTCAAAAACATCAACGGTTTCTATTAAGAGGCAAGATGGCGGGTTTTAACTTACAGCTGATCGAGTAAATTTGTATTTTAATTAAGCATAGCTTTGCGATTTTTTATAATTAAAACTGTGAGTTGACGGTTATTCAACCTTTAAAAATGTGTGCTTCGAAATTCAAACAAAACATAACGGTACAATTATAAACAGACAGCCCTGAGTTATCTCGACCGGCGCATGCGCCGTAGAAGCGCCGCGAGCGCGCGCCGCTCGGCCGCGCACACCTCGGCGACTTTTTTATCGCGTGCCCGACATACTTCATATGCACCGCGGCCGTAATTAGAACCATTTTAGACAAACAAGAAAAAATATCCAAGCATAAGGACGTGTAATTGGCAGCCATTTTTAGTTTTTAAAATGAAAAAAGTTGTTGGCATGCACCGGGAACACTTGAGGATATCGTGGCTGGAACATTTTGCTATTTAACATTCATTAAACTGAATTACAATGTTCAATTTAAATACACAAACTCATTATGAAGGACAGTATCAGCATTATTACTTTACAACTCTCCTTTAAGAGGTGTAAGATAGTAAAGGTTGTTGGAAGAAAACGCGATGGAAATGAGATCACTTAAACTTTTAAATTACTTGTAATGTAAGCAGCTCTGATCGACATCTTTAGAATGTAAAGAGAAAATACTTTTTTGATTGGACTCTTTTTGTTTAAGCTAACTGGTTGCTACAAGGTTGGCCTCGTATAAGAGTTCATGTAGATACCACTATTAAGGCTCATTTTGGCATAACATTACTAATATCATATCCTTGAAAATAACGATTTATAATGTTACTCGAACGGTAGATGTAAAAGAAAAAGTTTAAGTTTTCGAACAAAATAATTAACAATAAAAAGTAATTTTAATTTACTCGTCCTAATTCTACCACTACTCTAAGAGAATTCGTCCCAGGGGCAACAACACACTTAGTCAGATACTTATACACTCACACCATATTCACACTAAATTACAAAATGATAGAAAACTAAAAGCGGATTTTTCGGCGAAAATAATTGCTATTCATTGACGATTTTTGACACAATGTTAGCAGAAGTAAAGAAGTCTATTTGAGTTCATTAAAGATGTCAAAATGAATAAAACAAAGAAAAAACAACGTAATCTATATTCCGTGCTCCTCAAGTAGGCCACAGCTTACACGTAGCTACACCACTATATGATATATTAACGATTAAAGTCTAAAATATAGCAACGACAAACACCATAAATACATTTTTAAATAAAAAAAATCTGCATTTCGAAAAAAATAATTTTAAATTATTCAAATTCTAAAGCCAGCTAGACATGCAAAATTTTTAAGCAACGATTTCCGATACAAATCCAAAGTCTAATCACAACTACTCAAAATATTTAGGGCGTAATCAATATCTAAACTGACCACGATCATTTAGAGGTATCGCGATCATATCGATCATTCGATCGTGACTCAGCCGAGATAATTACATCAATTCGGTGCTCGATGATTAATCGGACGAGTTGCGACCACTGTTTCAAAACTAATGGGTGTCCTATTATCGAATTGTTTGAGAACTCGCTTAAGGTAGGATATTTTCGTTTGCAAATGACGAGACGAGCTGGCACTCGCATGGTAAACAATACGACCGCCCGTAAACAGTAGTAACACTACAAAACTTTGCATTACGAAGTATTGCGTGGCACTCCACTGCACTCGTCACTAGTGTTGCCAGGTGTCTGTATTTGTGCGGGATTTCCCGATTTTCAGTGTACTGGGGATATGCCCGGCTTGCACGTGGATACTAAATGTTCCAATAAATCAATAACTTTATCAAAAATTATTATAAGAAAAAAACATCACCAGTTAGTGTTCGATTGGCTGAAAGTAGTGTGTCCCAACCTACAATCCTAAGTCTCGGTTCGTGTTACCTTCTGTCCTGAATAGAAAAACAAATCAGACCTGACAATATTACTTCATAATGCCCAGTAAATACGCTGGCAACAAAAATAATTCTGGCTGTCCGCATGAAGTTTTTGTAGTCATTAAAAAAAAATTGGGTATAATAAAGAACATTGGAAAATCAATACTTATTTTTGTAGTTTACGGCGCGGCGTTCTCAGATCCCGATTAATTTTAATTGTTTTGTTAATATACATTCATACATTATATTGCACACGCTTTATTTAAGAGTTGGATTCAACCACGATTTTAAATTAAGACTCGTAGGTACATATTACCTTTAGATTTTGCACGGTTTTCCAACATTTCTATGTCTATGGTTGGAATTTAAAGGTTTTTCTTTCGCATATCAAACCACTACGGTAGTATAATCTGTGCTTTTGTGAAAATATTAGCCAGAAAAAATAAAATTAAAAAAAATAAATCTTTCTTTAATACCTTTACATGCCCAATGTGTATTGTGCATATCGCTTAAAGCATTTTGTTGTTCTTTGGTTTTATTAAATTATACTACGAATTAATTATTTTTAAAGTTAAATTACTTCGAATGCAGCAAATAATTTAGCTGGAAACCTCATTATGTTAAATGTCAATTGTTTGATATAACAAACGTATGCAATAATTATATTTATAAAGTAGCATGACTAATAAATAAATTGGCGAATAAATGGGTTGCAACACGTTCGTGATACATATAATTATGCACTTAAACTCGTCCCGTTCAATGCCAGATAATCGTATTGAAAGTAGATCGATAAAATCTGAAACGACCTGACGTACAAAATTTGCACCCGAAGTGTAGAAGATTTTGTAAATAGCGTTGTGAGGGGCCGCAAACGTTAATAAAAGGATTTTGAACATCACGCCTTTTCGTTTTGAGGGGTAGGTAGAGGAGTCATAATCCTTACATTCTGCGATCTATGCTAGGTTTCAAGTAAAATATATACAATTACCAAACTTATGCATTAGCGGTACACTGGTTGTAGGTCTCTCATATGTGAGAGTCCTCCGGGGTAGGTACCGCTGCATTGTCTATTTCTGCCGCCACGCAATAGTACACTATTATATTCCGGTTTGATGCACATTGTGGCTAGTGTAACTACTGAACATAATGAGACTTAACATCTCATGTCTCAAGATGGCGAGCGCAGCGGAATACCAAAAAATACTTTATTTTGCAAGGTTTTGGATAGTGTTTCTACTGTTTATAGGCGGTCGTATCACTCACCATCAGGCGAACGGCAAGCTCGTCTCGTCAACAAAAGCAATAAAATATATATATATATATATATTTGTAATTACCGCGTAAGAAAAATGTCGTTTAGATTACTCAAGCTAGCAGACCACCCATGTTTTTGATAAGACAGTTTGATCGGATCTTTGGCTTGACACTAAATCTGGGTTGATTTTAAAGCCGATTAAGATTGTATACCATTCGGCAGCAAATATTACTCACACCACGTTATAAAGATAATACTCGACAGTAAATATTTTTAACCGACTTCAAAAAAAGGAGGAGGTTATCAATTCGACGTGAATGTTTTTTTTGTATGTTTGTTACCTCCGAACTCGCTTATTTTTTTCGGTTACGTAGCTCATTAGTGACTCTGTCAAATAATTCAAAACTATCATTTATTTTTGAGTGTAATATATTTACAATACGTTAAAAAGCATATAAAACAATATTATACTATGTGCGTTCTATCCATTGGTTTTTAATGAATTGATTAATTCATGATTTTTTTTATTTTATATCACATACAGCAAATTAAATAGAAATGAATCTTTGAAGCGTGCGACACTAGGATTTTATTATTTACGTGCTTTAGCTCATTGTCTCGCCCGCGTCAATGTTTTTTTTTCGGGATAAAAATAGCCTATGTCCTTCCCAGGGTGATAAACTAGCTCTATACCAAATTTCATCGACATTCCTCAATAGATTTTGAGTTTATCGTGTTAAGACAGATTTGAATGTTTTTTCCCGGGATGAAAATAGCTTATACCCTTCCCAGGGTCAAAAACTATCTCCATATCAAATTTCATCAACATATGTTGATAGTTTTTGAGTTTATCGTTTTCAGACAGATTTGAATGTTTTTTCCCGGGATGAAAATAGCTTATACCCTTCCCAGGGTCAAAAACTATCTCCATATCAAATTTCATCAACATATGTTGATAGTTTTTGAGTTTATCGTGTTAAGACAGATTTGAATGTTTTTTCCCAGGATGAAAATAGCTTATACCCTTCCCAGGGTCAAAAACTATCTCCATATCAAATTTCATCAACATATGTTGATAGTTTTTGAGTTTATCGTGTTAAGACAGATTTGAATGTTTTTTCCCGGGATGAAAATAGCTTATACCCTTCCCAGGGTCAAAAACTATCTCCATATCAAATTTCATCAACATATGTTGATAGTTTTTGAGTTTATCGTTTTCAGACAGATTTGAATGTTTTTTCCCGGGATGAAAATAGCTTATACCCTTCCCAGGGTCAAAAACTATCTCCATATCAAATTTCATCAACATATGTTGATAGTTTTTGAGTTTCTCGTGTTAAGACAGATTTGAATGTTTTTTTTCCCGGGATAAAAATAACCTATATTCTTCCCAGGGTGATAGACTAGCTCTATACCAAATTTCATCGACATCCGTTGATAGATTTTGATTTTATCATGTTAAGATGGATTTGAATGTTTTTTTCCCGGGATAAAAATAGTCTATATTCTTTCCATGGTTATAAAATGTCTTCATACTAAATTTCATCGAAATCGGGTTATTTTTGAGTTCAGACAGACAAACGCGGGGGACTTTGTTTTATAATATGTAAGAATATTATTTTCAACCATACCATATTTAAAGAAATGTCTCATGTATGAAGTCACTTCGCAATTATAAAAATTAATTAAAACTACCATATCGAGAGGATATTTTTTAAATGGTTCTGTGTAGCATGTATCATCAACATTTTTCCATTAATAACGTATAATGATCTATGGGATATATTAATTAAACTCCTTTTAAACGATACTCGCTAACGAGATCATTTTGATGGCAGTTCATATCCGACATTGTGGAACTGGTTGTGGGAGCTTTTTGTACATGCCAGAGGTTGTCAACGTTTTAGTGCTTTTAATATTTTATTAAATAATATTATGAACCCCTTTTGGATGAAAAAGATTTATTGTTATTATCTTATATCCTTAAAGTTATGTTAGTATGGAATCTAAATTTTGCTCATTTGCTTATATATTGGAGAATTTTGGTTTCGTATAATGTAGAAAGAGCCCTAGTTTCATTTTAAGGAGTATTTTTTTTCTTAGAATCAGAATTCTACTACCTAAAACGGCTTGACATACAAAGATACACCTTAACTCCAAATGTCTCTTCTGGTAACGTAGCGACAATTTCTTTGGAGATCTGGTTAACATATCCATTAGTAACCAGGGGCCGGTAACAGACCAACGATCATTCTGATGTTCAGGTAGCAAACCCTTTTTTATTACGGGAAAAAAAGGCCTTATCGCTATCACCACTTGGGGATCAATGGATCGGTTATGTTGCTTTCACCAGTCTTACAGCCCAATGCCCTCACTCGAGAGAATAGCATTCATTGTCCGAGTGACCATTACACCAAATCCCTAACCCTTTGTATATCCACAGTAACTTGTTCTATCCTCCAGTAACACAACCATCCATTTTAATACCCCAACAAACCATACCAAATGTTGCCAACCCAACAAGAAAAAACAATATTTCTAATTAACGTTACGTTTAGAAATAACAGCGCGGCGTGCACCAGTGATTGATGTTTTTAATTATTATACTTTTTACGGAAACTTGCTACCGGGCAACTTGTTACTAACTTGCGTCGTATCTGGATCGTGTGTAAATCGAATAGTTAGCGACACCGGCTCGGTTTTTATATAGTTATCATGGTTAATTATGACTGTATCGAGCACGGTTTATTCGCTGTCGTTAGTGATCTTTAGTAACAGAACTTGTGAGTGGCCATCTTGTTAGTAATTTTAGCTATTATTAATTTTTGTTATATCAGAAATTTTAATTTATAGTTCAAGGAACATTTTGTGAAAATTTGTTTACGATCTATGGATTTAGTAGTGATATTTATGTGAATACATAATTGCAGTCTGCGGATGTCCGGTATGATGTTTAAATTTCATATTTATGTAGACGTAATAGGGTCACTTTTATGTTGCGTTACTAAACGAAATCACATACTAATTATCTTCTTGAAAGTAACTTTTTACAATAAACTAATTGTAGTGTAGATGTAAAATAAAAGTTCAATTTTCAAACAACAAATATGAATAAAATGTTATTTAAATTTTACCCGATTTAATGCAGCTACTATTATAAGGGAATTCGTCGCAGCTGCAAGATCACATTATGAGTCAGAAATATTCTCATTAATAATCCGCGCTAAAATATAAAGTAAAATGAATAAGTTTAAGTTTTGAACAAAATAACTGAATATTTTTTTTTTATTTACACTCTCTAATACCACCACCTCTATTATAAGAGAATTCGTTGCAGCTGCAAGATAACATTATCAGTCAGAAATATTCTCATTAATAATCCGCGCTAAAATATAAAGTAAAATGAATAAGTTTAAGTTTTGAACAAAATAACTGAATAATTTTTTTTTTATTTTACACTCTCTAATACCACCACCTCTATTATAAGAGAATTCGTTGCAGCTGCAAGATTACGCTATCAGTCAAAAATATTCTCATTCACAGGCCATATTCGCGTTAAAATATAAAATGAGCAAAAAATCAGACCAGTAATATCGATATTTTTGGAGAAAATGTTCATTGTTCATCTACAAATTTTTGGCATAATTTTGACAGAGGTAAAGTCGATCATGTGACCTAATTTATGAATGCAATGTTAAAATGACCCTGTATAAGGTGCTAAGGGCATTTCACAGTAATATTATTAGTTTGGACACTGGTTAGTGATTGGAATCTTTCACCACAATCCTTCAAAATCTTGTGACTTTTTCAATTTTCAAAGATAAGAATTAAGGTATTTGTTATTAAATTCATATTCTCTTTCCATCAGAGCAATTATTTAATTATGGTTAATGATAATATGTTAATTATTCTGTATGCAAAGTAATTTTTCATAACGGACACGGATCGTCAGTTTGTTTAAATTGAGAAAAATAATATAAGAAAGACATTATATATATTGATAACCACAGATAATGTGTAAGCCTTACTTTAGAATTCTTACTTAACCAGACTTAAGAAGAGAGGCATTGGTAACAGCTACTAACGAATCATAAAATTATGCGCCCGCGGCCGTAGTGCGAGAAATTGTTCAATTCATTCTTGTTACAAGTGCTATGAATAAAGCAACTGCATATCCTTTTTAGAAAGTAGCTGATGTGAGACTTTTACATTAATAGATGTCTAGAAACTTCTAGAGCAAGCAATTAACGAACTTAAAAATAACTGCTCACTCTATTTTAATTGTTATGAATTACTTAGGTGACTTCCACTGAAATCATGAGGCTATCGGTCACATGTAAATTGAAATCTTGGTCCATAAATCTCCTATAATTATAACGTATAAACTACAGTCCAACAAAACCATATTTCATAATTACTTAAACATATACATTTGCCGATCTGGCCGATATAAATCCTATGCGAATGATACATGATCTCGGGGCGGTCGTAAAGCCTTTAATGTGGTCTACATTTTGCTGAGTTATTATTATATTCAAGTTTGGATTAATAAAGTGTATGTTTGATCACATTTTAGATAGCGAAAACACTGCCCGAGAGGCTAGGTGTGCGTGTTTTAATATCAATGTTGTGAGGCGACGTAGTACGAAGTGGAGCGACGAGCTGAAGTTAGTCGATGGAAGCTCAGGAGCGAGTGTTGTGAGATCTTGTACAGGGAGTGTAGTGTGTGACGCGCGGGCCGGTGGGGCGTCGAGCTGAATGTAATGAACGATAGCTCAGGTGCGAGTGTTCTGAGACCACATACAGGGAGCGTACTGTGTTACATACGGGTTGGAACGACGAGCCGAAAGTAGTCGATGAGGGCTTAGGAGCGAGTATTGTGAGACCACGTACACGGGCCGTAGTTTGTGACGCGCGGGCCAGTGCAGTGGAGCGAGTAGCTGAAGGCATTGGATGACAGACGTTGCTAGATATGGATTGGTGATTTGTTGTGCAGCTTATAACGAGTAATGACAAATGTTAGTATCATTACTTGTTTAACGAGACAGTAATTCATGTGCTGGGCACTGCCCCGCCTCCATTGTATTCTGTGCCGTTTACATTAAGGCTACCCACAGCGCTCTGTTCAAAAGACCGGTTGCATTGTTTGAATGTGTTATAGCATTTCGAATGATGTATGGCCGTGTAACTCGGCACCTTTGAGTGCTAATATTGTGAATTTTAGATACATATTGCTTTACTATCTAAAAGGAGAAATTTGCTTCTATAAATATTCATCGGATTACATACAAAGTCCCATAAAATACGGCAAACCGTGTGTCGTCTGACTATGATTTGGAGGCAAAGTGACTATGAAAGACATCTTTACCGGGATAAAATATATTTCCCTTTATAAAATTCCATAAGCTTAAGATTACTTAATAACGGGTCAGGCAGAGACGCAACCGATGCTTCTATTTTAGGGAACAAGACTACCACTATATCAGTTACAAATTCCAATCTCGAGCAGTTCAGATTTCTTCGTGCGAATTGAAAAACATAAATAATTTCGTAATCTGAACATATTAATAGTGGGATTGAGTATTCTTAATTTTGCCTCGTATTTGAGCAATTGGCAATTGTGTTAGGGATTGTATATTCTTATCATGTAGATATGCATGTGGGATTGTTCTTTGACTTAAGTACTGTTCTTTAGGCACTGAACGGAGCCTGGCCTTGCATATCTAGAGAAGGCGGTCCGTATTTCACAACGTATAAAGCTATTAGTTAATAACGTTCATGAACTCGTATGTATTACGATCGTTATAGAAATTAGCTTTTGCTCGCGGCTTTGGCCGCAATTAGGGGCTGATTTTTCTTGAAAAAAATTAGTCTCTAAAAATTCAGGATTTAGTTTATCTGTTGGTCAAATTTTTATCGAATTTCTTAGAGGTTTATACGTTAATTTCTATTAACAATAAAATGAACATGCAAACATATTTTTTTTTATTAGCAGTTGTTAATATTATGATTCTATTTCTTCCTCTAGAATACTTGTAGGAACATTATGTTTCTTATTTGTGGTACTTATATTTTGTGTCAGCTATGAATCACGACTAGGCTTCTTTTTGGCGTTATACTAATAAGCCCTCTGGTTCTAGACTCAAACCCCAGCAGATCCCTATTATTAGGTACATAGAGCTAAACCTACGAAGTCTGTGGGGCTATGTTTTGGCATGTTAAAGAGCATTGTAGCCAGCGTTAATACTAGATAATGGAGATTATGAGATTTTATATCTTGTCTCAGAATGATGAGCGCCGTGGAGTGCCACGCAATACTTTGAAATTCAAATTTAAGATGGTGTTTCTACTGTTTAAGGGCGATCGAATCGACAAGTCATTTAAATGTAACAAAAAAAAATTGCTTGGATTTATTTCTCAAGCATTATTAGGTGTCCACGCTCACGGAGTAATAAAATTGCGTCTCAAATTAATTATAAAATTATGCTATAATATAAATCTGTCGATTTAATAGCTTCTCCTCGCTGTTTGACAGTCTGGTAAGTGGTTGCAAAATTATTTGCTCCG